>NC_139327.1:40547500-40695000 GCF_056507025.1 Lutjanus erythropterus
GACAAACCCTTTCTTCTGAAAAGGGTTCTTCAGAAGCAAATTGTTCTGGGTGGAACCACAGCCTCACATACATACAAACAAACATCTGTTTCTATGTTGCTTTGATGCCTCATGTAAAGTCAACGTGTGATGTGGGCTCTGATTCATGAAGACGTGTGTGTGTGTGTGTGTGTGTGTGTGTGTGTGTGTGTGTGTGTGTGTGTGTGTGTGTGTGTTTTAGTAACAGTACACTCTGAACAATAGAGCTCCCTGAAAGTCTTTCCCTGCCCGTGTTTTTTTTTAAAGTCACCACTCAGCACCAAACTTTTTGACAAATTCACTGATTTTTCAACACAAACAGAATATTAGAGTTACCATGGAAACTTTCAAAAGAAAGAACTGATCTACTCATTTTGTCCAAACTCTGCAACTTTCAAACAAATTGAACCAATCAGCTTTGCTCCCTACACATTCTACCAATCACAGCAGGCCCTCATGCAAACATCACACATGTACGTCTCAATGAACCGACTCAATGTTTTGTTTTATTATTCACTATTTTTTGTATTTATATTGTAGATTTTTTCTCAGGTACTGAAAAGAACTCGAGGTTTGTTGTCATTATTGACATTTATCAAAGCTCCGCCCACTTTTATTTTATAATTTTGTGCTTGTTGCTTTAACTGAATGAAAAAGATTTTGTGGAATACGTCCCAGGTGAACTTTTTCACCTGCAAATAAAGCAGATTTTGTTCAATTTCCTGTCATCATGAGCCTTTTGGGTTATTTAATGAATTATACAAAAAAAACTTTCAAAACTTTGCAACTTTCATTTGCTCCTGCAATTTAATTTTTATAAAAATGGCTATAAACATCACAACATGGATTGCATTTTTTTTTAGAAAAGCTGGTATGAAATCAGACATTTAATGCTGCAACAATCCTGGAGGGATGATTTAAATATTTGCACCATCATTGGAAGAGAAGATGAGGTTGTCATGGTGAATATTTTGGGATCTGCTGAACAACATGGATTCAGTTTTGTCTGCATTAAGAACTAGTTTATGATTGTTGAGTGCAACTTGTAGATCAGAGAAGTGCTGGAGGGAATTAACAGCAGATTTGAGGACACAATGTTTATCAGTCAGCTGAGAACAGACCCTGAGATGTCAACATGTTTATTGAGACGATCACCTCATCAGTGATCAGTGATCAGCAGGACGGGGACAGATTCGAGCAGGACCTCTTTGGACTTGCATGGTGCTTTTTAGTCCATCTACTCCTCAAAATGATTTTACAACCACTGGTCACATTCACATGTTCACTCACTCAGTCACAGCACCAAGCACCTGATCATGTGATCAGAGGACGACCTGCTCCAGCTCCTGAACCACAGCCGTCCCTGAAAACTCCTCACAGTCTGACAGGGAGGAGGCAGACGCAGCGTGACGCCTGATAAGAAGGCCGCATTTTGATGTCCGAAAAAAATCAATAGATAAAAAAGGCAGAGCAGCAGACAGACGTGGCACACAACAACCCAGCACAGACTGGCTGTTGGTGCAGGGCGTCTGTAGTCAGACAGGTGTGCTGATTGCTGATAATAAGCAGGTGTGCAGAGGGAACCGAGCAGGGAACCAGAGAAGTGATGCAGGAACCAAACCCACAGACCAAATCACAGCACAGTCAAATGAAACAAAAACACTCAGTTGCTCCCATCAGACTGAAAAATGTACTGATTTCATATTTCTTGAAAACCAGATTTCCTGTTAACTCAAACTAAATGTATTAAATTCTCATTTATAAAGAATTATGTATGTGTTTATGTTTGCAAATAATTTATTGCTGATCAATCTGTCCATTAAATTCATGACCAATTGATCAGTTGTTGGTGAAAAATTGTGAAGAATGTTGATCAGGCAATAATTTTTCCACTAATTGATTAATTAGTTTTATCCATAAATAAATCAGAAAATATTAACATTTAAGCAGGTGAAAGTAGTTCCATTAAATCTTAGTTTCCTGCTTTTAAGGAAGGAAGGAGCAGTGAGCTATTCTCAGACGATGCAAAGTCATTTCTGAACATTATTTTTATGTGTGAAGCAAGAAGAATGACAAGATTAGTGTCAGGAGAGGAGATCAGTAAGTCTGTGAAGGACTGTGACTGCAGAGCTCCTCTCAGGTGTTTCTGCTGCAGGACTGTGGACGTGTTGCTGCAGTGTGCAGAGCGGCCTGACGCTCGAGGAGGATGTGGGAATGTTGACAGTTACTGGGAGGAATGCAGCGATGATGATGATGATAAAGAAACAAAGTGGGGGAAACCACCTCACGCAGGGAACGGAGGAAGTGAACGTGAATAAAATCCGAGTATGAGAGGGTTTGACAAACGCTGAAGCTGCTAAAACAGAGTAAAGAAACCAAAATGTCAACAGAGGATGATCAGAACAGAGAGGAACAAAAAAGTATTTTTCCCATTTATGACAATATGATTAACTGGAATTCAGGGGAAATCTAAAAGGATCAAGATGGTGCTGGACGCTGCCAGGAGATTTCTGAATGTCAGAGGCATTTGATTTGGACAGAAACACACGACAGCAGGGGTTTGAACTGACTCAGACACCTGGATCTGCTTTACAGGGTGGAGGATATTGTGAATAATTTGCAAAGTAAAACTTTTCAAATACAGAAGATGGTGATAATGCAACAGAAATGGAGGCCAACTGCCTTCCTGTAAACTGTTCTATACTGTTTTTACATCATATATTCTGTTTTTATTTGTACAGCTCGTCTGTCTCAGTTATCTTTTGTACAGGCTGTTTTTATTCTGGTTTATCTGAACACACTGTTCATCATATCATCTTTCTTTTTTTCTTCCTTATCAGCGGTCGCTCGCTGCACTCTGCTTGTTTTTCTTCTGATTGTTCCTTCCTTCTTCTTATTATTTTTCCGAAGGAGAAATTTCACCAAAATCTGCAGGTTGGCTGCAAATTCCAGCCACTGCTCAGGCAACAAACACGACACTCACTGACCTCAAGGTGGCGCTGCAACAATCAGGTTTACATTTTAGACATTATCTTGAAAACAGCTCAGACTCGACTCAAAACTCTGTCACCATTTTAATCCTTCAGTTCATCTTCTGCTTTAAAAACTTTCATGATTTTTTCTGTTTTATTAAAATCATATTTTTGTGAACTCCTCTCAGACTGTTGAGCCGATCATCCAGGAAATCAATCAGCATCATCTACAAACTTTATTGATCTGAAGTCATCAAAGGAAATTTGATTCATTGATCAGTTTGGATTTTAGGAGCCAATCAATTTTTATCAAAACAGCCAATTTTCTCAAATCTGAGCATATTCAGATATCGGCATGAAAATGTAGACACTTGTTCAGGACTATAGCTGACAAATTAAAGTTCAACGTGTTTCACCTCTAGGAGGCACCACAAATGTTACAAGTTGATATCTCATGAATTTGTACAAAAATCAATTTACAATTTTACAATCGATCTCAGGTCATGACTCAGTTTATGTATGAATTTTGGTAATAATTGATCAAAGTGGGCGGGACTTATTACAACAAATCTAAATCTGTAGACATTTGACGATCCAAACCACATCTGCTGAAATCAACAGAGACGTTCTGACTCATGTTTGATGAAATGTCACCAAAATATTTGAGAAAACACCTGAAAGCAGCAGAATGATGTCACAAACATTTTGACTTTTGTAAGAGTTTTAGTTTAAAGAGATAAAAATGTTCCAGTGTGGCACATCTGATGTGCTCGTCTCAACTCGTCTGAAGGTGTGAAGAAACCTCAGGTCCCTCAGTGCTGCAGTCTGTGAGTCTCCATCTCTGACGATCCAGAGGTCGAGGGTTTGAACCCACATGTCACAACATCTACAGGACTGTGTGTTGTGTCTCTTATTAATACTTGTCTGTTACAAGTATCTAAATACTCACAATTTGCGATTAAACTGCAGTTTCTAGTACTCTACTCTTTTTAAGAGATCAAAAACAGGAATGATGAGGCATCAAAACCTCCAGGAGGAAACACAACAGTGAGATCAGGTCATTTATTAACTGGATTCAGATCCCTTTTTACAGCAGCTGTAGCCTGATGTCAGTCTCATCATCCTTTATATTTCTGTCATTAATTCTCCTTTTTCTCACACGTCTTTTAAAGCGACGTCACTGAGACTGAGACAAATAAAAACTAAAGCAAAAGTCACTTCCTCCTGTTTTTGTTGCTGTGGCAGCAGACTGATCATGTCTTTGTCTTTGTGATGAAACAGGCTTTCAGACTGAGGCAGTGTTTCCTGTCTGTCTACCTGTCTGTCTGTCTGTCTGTCTGTCTGTCTGACCTCTTGTCCAATCACAGTTATTTATATCGATCATGATCCGTGTCTGTCAGCTCAAACTTCTGGTCGCGGTCATGAAGACGACCTGGAAGTGAGTCACAGTTTCTTTTGTTCAGTTCTCAGAAACATGCGACTGTCATCATTATAACCTTTAACACACATCCAGCTGTATTCCATTACAGTTACAGATACCAAAACAATGTAATCAGATTACAGATACGTTTAGTAAAAATGTGGCTTATAAGTAGGATTACAATTTTAAAGTAAAGAACAATATCTGACAATGCAGCCAATTCATTATCATTCAGTGGGTGGAAATTTCAACATTTTTCTGTCAATCAATAAACTGAACACAACAAAAGAAGGAACAGCTGGACAAACTAATAAACCAAACAACCAACATAAAACACTTCGAGCTGCAACAATTAATCTGTTACTAATCCACTATGAAATTAATGCTTTTTATTTTATTTCTCGTTTTGATAGTCGATTTATTATTTTGAGACATTTTTTGATTTTAAAAAAGTCCAGATTCTCTGATTTCAGCTTCTTCAATGTGAATAAGTTCTGTTTTTTTCCTCCTCTCTGACAGGAAACTGAATATCTTTGGGTTGTGGACAAAACAAGACATTTGAGGACGTCATCTTGAGTTTCAGAAAACATTTTCTGACATTTTATGGACCAAACAACTGATTGATTATTTTGAAAATAATCATCTGATTAATTGATGAAAAACAATGGAAAAAAACAGAAGACAAACAAGACGTAGCAAGATGAAAAAATGATGTAACATACAGGAAAAAGGGAAAAAAGGAAAAATTATATAAAAAATGTAACAAGACAAAAAGACGTAAGGAGACAAATAACTTTGTGGACAAATTGTCTGATTCGGACTTTAAGAATCGTCTTTCTTCAGCTGACATGGAGACTGACTTCTTACTGACAAAGACTTTAAGAAATCAGCTGCCTGCAGAAAGACGAGTGTCCTCCTGAAGTGTCATCACACGGCATCTGTCCTATCAGAGACCTCGAACGTTTGATATTAACGGCAGGTTGTGTAACGTTGTTCGAGGACGTTCTGTTCACAGAGTGTGTTGTGTCACTGTAACAGTTTCTGCATGAGGAGGTGAAACGTGTTCAGACTGAACCAACCGTTCTGACTGACTGACTGACTGACTGACTGACTGACTGACTGACTGATCTCTGCAGTGCAGCAGAACCTCACCTGTTTGAACCTGTTCAGATGATTGAGATCCAACCACCACATAAACAGCATCATTCCTCCACCAATAACAACAAGAAGCTGCTGCCTGGACATGTCTGTGTGTGTGTGTGTGTGTCTGTGTGTCTGTGTGTGTTTGAACCTCACCTGTCCTGAGTTACACTAATGAGCTCAGTGGGCGGGTCCTTCTCTGTCAGGGTGCAAGCCTATTGGTCAAATCCCAAGGAGGAGATGCATCGTCAAAATAAAAAAGGCAAAAAAGAAGAGAAATACATGAAATGAAATAAGAAAAGTAAAAAAAAAAAAAGCATGTGAAAACAGACAAAAAGAAGGAAATGAATTTTAAAAAATAATAAAAATAAAAATGATTGATTGAATGATGAAAAGAGAGAAAGAGGAGGAAAGAAACGGAAGGAAGGAAGGAAGGAAGAGACTGAAAGAAAAATCCATTTCATTTAAAAAAAGACAGATGTAACGTTGCTCTCAAGTCAAGATGGACACGATCAGTTCCTCACAATAACACATCGACTTTAACACCAACACTTTTATTATTTACAGACATTTTAAATGGAGAAAAGTCGGTTTCATTTTTGAGGACGGGGGATTTTGTTGCTCTCTGTTGTAAAACCTGAAAGGTTTCACGTTACAGGAGCCTTTGTTGTGTTACCATGATATAATGTCATAAAAGAATCATGTTGTTTTCTTTTTGTTTGTGTGATATCCAAACAGCTGCAGGTGAAAAGAGGGAATTAAATATAAAACTAATATTTCTGAAGGTGACTGGTTGCATATTTGGAGTCCATGACATCATCATGTACTTGGGGAGAAAACTGTTTTAATCCGATTCTTTATTATAATACGTATATAAATACGTGTCTGTGGCTCAACATGTTGGAGACAAAGTGCAGCAGAAAACTCATGTCCTCTGGGTCTGTCCTCAGTACGGTTTTGGGAAAATGTATTTTTGGTTATTGTAAGAATTCTTGGCTATTACATACCAATGTCAGGAAATATAGAGAAGATGGATATTTGTTGAAAATCCAGTTAGCAGCTTGTAAAAAAACCTCTGAGGCAGAAATGATACAAACCAGAATCACCAACACAAGATGACTGGTTGAAAACAGAACAACAGATTCATAGGATGAAAAATCAAGAGGAAGGATAAATGACAGGATGAGCAGTGAAAGAAACTGTGGACACGAGGCAATCCAGATTGTTTTTTGTTTGTTTATTTCTTTTGTTTTTTTCTGTGTATGTGATTTTTAAAAGCAACAAAAATAAAGTATCAAAAATAAAAACACGGGCAAAGTTTTGTTTGATTTGTTTGTACATTTTGTTAAAAATACACATGACTAATTTTCAAAGTAAAATCTTTGTTTTATTAAATGTACAAAATAACCTGTGGCTCCTCTCAGTGGCTCAGTGGCTTTTACAAAAAAAAAAACATTAATGGAAATGAATAACTTTTAGTTATTTTAATTAATAATTACATAAAATAATAATTACTAATAATTACTAATTTAGTATGAATTAGTATTAATTTTGATTTTCATTTGTCACTGTTGTAGGCCTGAAGTTATTCTTACTTTGTCCAACTGTAAAAATGTGCAGCTTTTACACCAAATTAATAAAAAAAAAAAATGTTGTCAGCTAAAATGTGCATCATAGCCTACGTCAGCGCCTCTTCCTCTATCCCCCCCGAAACCTGTCACAGTTGCAGAAACCTGCACTAAACGAACAGTCAGAGGATCAACAACGATAAGACAAGTCATCCTGAGGGGAGCATGAATGTTTGATCAAAATTTCACAGCAGTCCAGTAATCAGTCCCTCCAGGATTTCAGACTGTTTTTAAGGATTGTTGCAGCCTGATTTCACAGCAGCTTCTCTAAAAACACATACTGATGCATGTTTGTGATGTTTTTGCTTGTTTTCTTGCAATGAAGTTGCAGGAGCAGTAATGTCGTGTTGACCTCTGTGCTCTCCTGTCCTCAGGTAACGTCCCTCCCTCTGTGATCAGAGTCTCTGCAGCAGGACACTCAGCAGACTGAAGTCCAGGTAATGTTAGTCTGCTAGTTGTCTGATTTAGTATTTTAAGTTTAAGTTCCTTTGTTTTGCGTTAATTTAATTTGAACTTAATGTATTAATAAAAAGAAGCATTGTTTGCACAGTTCTCTCAATTTTCCCTTCTGACTTTTTCACCAGCTACTTTTAACTATTGTTGCGCCCCTCATCCCTTCATCATCGGTGACCAAAAAGGCTCAGGATTACAAGAATTCTAACAAAATCTGCTTTTCTATGAAGAAGTCGAGTTCAAAAGCACGACGTTACAGTCATCAGACAAAACTGGAAGGTTGTGCAGAATTAACAGAATTTGTTGCATTTTCTACATCACAACTTCCAGGAGGGACTGATTAGTGGAAGAAACAGATAAACAGACAGATAAACAGATAAACAGACAGATAAACAGATAAACAGACAGACAGACGTTCTGTCTAGATTAAAGTAGCGGACTGACCAACGTTACTCTCTCCAGAATCATATTGCTAACAATAATCTGAGTATTTGGAATCACAGTGTTCACAAACTTGGTAAAGCTTATTAATCATCAACACCAGATTTATCTTATAAAAACTGTAGGTGGATGTTCTGGCTCTCTGTGTTGTATAAAAGCAGTGTATATGTATCACGTATGTTCCGATATATCGATCAGTTTATGTACAAACGATTCGTTCTCACTTCAGACTTGTCGATTACGGCAGCGTGTTTGGCGCGCTGATGCTCCGGCCCATCCTCGCTACAAAACGTATGAGCAGCTTATTCCGACTCGTGTGTTTGTTTATTGCTCGGCGGCGCCCCCTTGTGGACGTGACAGGAGAAGCATGCAGAAGGTCCACATTTGGAGGCGATGCATGAATGGATCGAACAAACACACCCAGGAAACAGCGTGAAACTAAAGTCAAGAGTTATTTAAAGTTTTGAGTCCATCGCTTTCATCATGACACAAACACAGAATACTTATTTTATCACAAACCACAATTTTCTCCTAAACCTAACAAAGTAGTTTTTGTGCCTTTATTTTGAAAGTCTACGATGCCATCGTGCCCTGCGCGTGTGAAACAATCGGTCAGTTACACGCAGCCGTATTTGACGAATTACTAGTGAGACATGTTGGTACGAACACACCAAAAATCCCTTTGGAAATGTTCAGTGGTAGAAAGTAACTAAGTACATGTACTCAAGTACTGTACTTGAGCACAATTTGACTTACTTGTAGTTTATTTGTATTTTGTGTCACTCTACTTCTACTCACATTTCAGAGGGAATTATTGTGCATTTCACTCCACTACAGCTTCCATTACTTTTCACTTTCAGATCAGGTTTTGTATAATAATGAAGATTATGATGTATACAAAGTATATAAAGTATATAAAGTATATAAAGCAGTGTACATGAGCTCCACCGTCACCAGCTGCAACATTAAAGTGATTAAAATTGAGCATATTAACTCAGTAATGATCTTAATCCAATGTGCTTTAAGTATTTGAATTCTAACACTATATGTTTTTTGAGGTGTGTTTGTGTGAGCTTCTTCTCCACAGTCAGTGTAGTAACCTTCAGTGGACGGCGGTCGACGAGAGACAGTGTAGGAAGTTAAATGTCCTGCTGTGGACACGGTCAGCAGCAACACGGATTTTAGACACATTAAAAAAAAAAAATCAGTTTAGTATTGTCACCACTTTATTTTTATAAAACATCATTATATGAGCCAAATGTCACTCACTGCAAACCAACCAAACTCCATTAGCAAAAACATTATTTTATTTTAAATCACAGAACTCAGGAGTTGTCGGTCTGCTGCTGCCTCCATCTGTTAGTGTGTTTGCGTTATTGTGTGACTTTAGTGTTTTAGGGGATTAGTTCAGACTCACAGTTATAAAATAACACAAACAGATGGTGGCAGCAGCAGACCAACAACTCTGGGTCCTGTGAGGTAAAATGACTGATTTTGTCAGTGGAATTTGGTTGGTGGCTTCCCGTCAGAAAAGTCTGTCTGACAGAAAGATATTCTGAGTATAGTGTAAATTTAAACTGATTATTTCTAGGCTTCTAAAATACATGTTGCTGCTGAGCCTGTCCACACCGGTTCTCCTGCTGCTTCTCCAAACTCACACTGACAACGAGAACAACCTCTTACAACCACACTTCAAATAATCTGAACTGTCCCTTTTTAAATTTTGAACAGAATAATATTAATCTGTGATTTTTAGACTTTTGCTTCAGTAGAAAATCAGATTTCTTCCACCAGTGGAAACGTTAGTACAGTGTGTTTTGAGTAAAAAAAAAAGAAAAAAGAAACAGTATCAAAAGTATAAAAAGTATTTCAGCCTGATTATGCAGCTGACGTGTCTTTAACATGACAGGAAGCAGAAACACTCGACACACAGCGAGTAACTCGCAGCTTTGAGAGCCAAGCAGCTTCCAAACTTTCTGAACTCTTCTTCCTTCTCCTCGTCCAGCCTCTCTGTGACTTTCTGTCCCTTTGTCCTCTCAGGTTCAGGTCTTCATTCCGTTCAGTTCTTTCTCTTTAGACGAAACGTTCTCCGGCGTTTTCTGTCCGTTCACCAGCTCGTAGCCTCCTTTACTCTGCGGCTGCGGCTCCTGACATCTGGCCCTCCTGCGCAGGACCACCACCGTCAGCAGGAAGCAGAGCAGCCCGCCGCACACAAACACCACCTGCACGCCCAGAAACCTGCACACACACACACACACACACACACACACACACACACACACACACACACACACACCCAGAGGTGGTTAATGGAGCTGGTCCAGGCTAAGAACATCTGGGGACAATTCAGGACTTTCCAGGGTCAGAACCACAACAAGCTGTTTATTGAATGTGTTATCACCATGACGACGACACACTCTGAATCAGCAGGTTTCCGTGCCAACAGCTACATTTTTACAGACATACCACAAAATCCTTGAGATGAAATGAAACAGCTGCTGCTGGAGCAGATTCAGTCCCTCCAGGATTGTGTGAGTTTAGATTTCATGATGCACTTTGCAAGTTTTGTTTTTATATGTTTTTTTTTTGTAATGTAATTGCAGAGGCTCAGCCAGGCCGAGCTACGGTACGTAAAGTGAAACCTTTATTAGTCCTACAACGTGGAAATTAGTGTTACAGCAACAAAGTGTATAACAAAGATGGAACCATCAATAAAAACAATAAACAACTAAAGAAACAATATAAACAAGAGGGAAAATAAAAACAATACAATAACGAGAAGAAATATACAATAATAGAACAATATTAACTGCAGGAAACAATAAACAGACTCAACAGGTGATTTTACAAATATTGATATTGCACGTTCAATAACCTCAAAAAGGCTCAGGATTACATCATTTCTGACAACATGGGCTTTATCTGTAAATGTCAAAACAGCACAAAATGATAAAATATAAAAGTGCTGAGAAATGTCAATAATGATAAACCTTGTGTTCTTTTTGGTGCCTGTGGAAAAATTAAAAAAAAAGTAAATAACTGTTGACTCAGTTCATTGAGACGGGGGGCTGCTTTGATTGGTGGAACCTGCAGGAAGCTGCGGTGATTGGTCAAACTTCTGCAAAAAAGTTGCAGTGATTCAACAAAATTACAAGATTGTGTAGAACTGAGAGACTTTGTGTAAAGTGCTGTGAGCTTCCTGGAGGGACTCGTACGAACAGATCGAACTGGTTGCATTCAACAGTTTCCTCACAGTTTGAATTTTCTTGCAGATACAAACAGTTCAGTCAGTCTGCTGGAATCACAAGTTTTTCATTAATGACTGAATATCTCATTAATCTAAAGACATTTTGAGTTGGAAAAATAAATTAATCTATAATTATGTCGACATTATTATGTCTGACTTGTAAATTTACAGATATAAATATTTTTCGGTTTCTTTTCTCCTCTCTGACAGTAAACTGAATATCTTTGAGTTGTGGACAAAACAGATTGATTTGAGGACGTCAAGTTGGACTTTAATCATTTCATAGACCGAATTACTCATCGATTAGTTGAGAAAATGATTGATCGACACAATTTACCTTTAGTTTTGGTCCCACACTTTGTCTGATGAAGGTCCAGAACTGAAACGTCCTTTTACAACTAACTAATAATCCATTAATGGTTTTAGTCATATTTCTATTAAAAATTATTTCAGATTCTTAAATGTGAATGTTTTCTGGTTTGTTGACTTTTTCTGTCAGTAAACTGAATATCAAACATTTTTCAAAATAATCAGCAGATTGATCGATTATGAAAATAATTGTTGGTTGCAGCCCCTCGTTCAACACACAACTTAACAAAATATGAAGAAATACAAGCCAGTGATGATGATGATGATGATGATGATGATGATGATGATGATGATGATGACAGAGCAGCGCAGGTGAACTCAGCTTCACTCCACCTGCTGTAGAGAGAAGAGTGACGGACGACTCACCTGTGTCTGAAGCCGTCCAGGTTGTAGTAGAGACATGACATCTGCTTGCCGCACTTTTTACCCCACAGGATGCAGGTGGTGTCGATGACGCTGCCGTACAACACGGGGCTGGGCATGAACGCTACACACACACACACACACACACACACACACACACACACACACACACACACACACACACACACACAGTTTTATGATGGACGCGGTGAAGTGAAGGACAGCTGATGGAGGAGGATCATGACTCACCGAGGACTCTGAACAGCATGTACTGAACTCCCACTGCAAAAGACTTGTCCTCTGAAGGCACCGTCCTGCAGCAGAGACACACACAGACTCAGGTTGGTCCTCAAGGGTCCAACATCAGCAACAAGAGATAACAGCTTTTATTAAGGTCGTTAGGGTGATGAGACCAGACCTGACTGGCCTGACTGAGTCTGTTTGTCACAACAGGTGGTGTGTGTTGTGTGTTGTGTGTTGTGTTGTGTGTTGTGTGTTGTGTGTTGTGTGTTGTGTTGCTGTGTGTTGTGTGTTGTGTTGTGTGTTGTGTTGTGTGTTGTGTTGTGTTGTGTGTTGTGTGTTGTGTTGTGTGTTGTGTTGTGTTGCGTGTTGTGTTGTGTGTTGTGTGTTGTGTGTTGTGTTGTGTGTTGTGTTGTGTTGTGTGTTGTGTTGTGTGTTGTGTGGTGTGTGGTGTGTGTTGTGTGTTGTGTGTTGTGTTGTGTGTTGTGTTGTGTTGTGTGGTGTGTGTTGTGTGTTGTGTGTTGTGCGTTGTGTTGTGTGTTGTGTTGTGTTGTGTGTTGTGTTGTGTTGTGTGTTGTGTTGTATGTTGTGTGGTGTGTGTTGTGTGTTGTGTTGTGTTGTGTGTTGTGTGTTGTGTTGTGTGTTGTGTTGTGTGTGTTGTGTGTTGTGTTGTGTTGTGTGTTGTGTGTTGTGTTGTGTGTTGTGTTGTGTTGTGTGTTGTGTTGTATGTTGTGTGGTGTGTGTTGTGTGTTGTGTTGTGTTGTGTTGTGTGTTGTGTTGTGTTGTGTGTTGTGTTGTGTGTTGTGTGTTGTGCGTTGTGTTGTGTTGTGTTGTGTTGTGTGTTGTGTTGCTGTGTGTTGTGTTGTGTGTTGTGTTGTGTGTTGTGTTGTGTGTTGTGTGTTGTGTTGTGTGTTGTGTTGTGTTGTGTGTTGTGTTGTGTTGTGTGTTGTGTGTTGTGTTGTGTGGTGTGTGTTGTGTGTTGTGTTGTGTTGTGTGTTGTGTGTTGTGTGTTGTGTGTTGTGTTGTGTGTTGTGTGTTGTGTTGTGTGTTGTGTTGTGTTGCTGTGTGTTGTGTTGTGTGTTGTGTGTTGTGTTGTGTGTTGTGTGTTGTGTGTTGTGTTGTGTGTTGTGTGTTGTGTGTTGTGTGTTGTGTTGTGTGTTGTGTGTTGTGTGTTGTGTTGTGTGTTGTGTTGTGTTGTGTGGTGTGTGTTGTGTGTTGTGTTGTGTTGTGTGTTGTGTGTTGTGTGTTGTGTTGTGTGTTGTGTTGTGTGTTGTGTTGCTGTGTGTTGTGTTGTGTGTTGTGTGTTGTGTGTTGTGTTGCTGTGTGTTGTGTTGTGTTGTGTTGTGTGTTGTGTTGCTGTGTGTTGTGTGTTGTGTGTTGTGTGTTGTGTGTTGTGTGTTGTGTTGTGCGTTGTGTTGTGTGTTGTGTTGCTGTGTGTTGTGTTGTGTGTTGTGTGTTGTGTGTTGTGTTGCTGTGTGTTGTGTTGTGTGTTGTGTTGTGTGTTGTGTTGTGTGTTGTGTTGTGTGTTGTGTGTTGTGTTGTGTGTTGTGTTGTGTTGCTGTGTGTTGTGTTGTGTTGTGTTGTGTTGTGTTGTGTTGTGTGTTGTGTTGCTGTGTGTTGTGTTGTGTGTTGTGTTGTGTTGTGTTGTGTGTTGTGTTGCTGTGTGTTGTGTTGTGTGTTGTGTGTTGTGTGTTGTGTTGCTGTGTGTTGTGTTGTGTGTTGTGTTGTGTGTTGTGTTGTGTGTTGTGTTGTGTGTTGTGTGTTGTGTGTTGTGTTGTGTTGTGTGTTGTGTTGTGTGTTGTGTTGTGTGTTGTGTTGTGTTGTGTGTTGTGTTGTGTGTTGTGTTGTGTGTTGTGTGTTGTGTTGTGTGTTGTGTTGTGTTGCTGTGTGTTGTGTTGTGTTGTGTTGTGTTGTGTTGTGTGTTGTGTTGTGTTGTGTTGTGTGTTGTGTGTTGTGTGTTGTGTGTTGTGTTGTGTGTTGTGTTGTGTGTTGTGTGTTGTGTTGTGTGTTGTGTTGTGTGTTGTGTTGTGTTGTGTTGTGTTGTGTGTTGTGTTGTGTTGACGTGCTGAAGCAGAGCCTAGCAGCAGGATGATGTTGGATGATGACAGCAGTTACAGTTACGGGTTTATGATTTTTCATTGTGTTATTTCAGATCCCTGTTTGTGTTGTTGTTCTGCTTCACAGGTTGTGTGAAGCCTTCAGGCAGGTGTGAGAGCAGAGGAACGTTCAGGTGCATGCAGGTGTTCTGATGCTGCAATCCACTTTACCTGGAACTACTCGACGTTCCAGTTGAAAGAGTCGCGGAGCTGCAGAGCGAACTTTTCTCTGTTCTGTTTGTGTTGTGAAAACTGACATGTTCATCCTTTTGCTCTCTATTTTCTGTGTGTATTTGTTGATAAGTTGTTAATGCATATCCCATAAATGTTGACCTGGGAGAATTTTTTTAATACAAAATTTGAATTTCTGAACTCTTCTTCAGAAGAGTCAAGTCATTATTGTGAGATGAATCCTGACAGGATGATGATCCTCTGCAGTGTTTAAATTGATCTTTATCTCCAACTTCAACTTCTTCATTTTCAGATTTTTCTCCTCCATGTCCACTTTCTTCTTCCCAGTTTATTTAACTAATAGTTTATTGTATATCAGATAAATAGAGTGGTGGGAGATTCTTAATAAAAAATTTCAAGTGTAACACGTTAATGTTAATGAAGGAAACAGGAAAAGAGAGAGAACATCAGTGATCTGACAGCTGGAGCATCAGATGTGGATGAGGTGACGTGACACACCTCAAGGGTTCTCATGACAATTTAACTAGTTTTTTCCAATAAAGCTGGAACCAAATCTGATCTGAGAATTTAAGTCTCTCCTCTGCTCTCCATAAAAAGTCAGACTACATTCTCTCAGACCGAAGGAAAATCACAAACCCCGCCCCTTTCTGACCTGCCCTCATTTTCATACAATCCCAAATGATGCTCCTTAACAAACATCTGGAACTGATGTTTTGCAGGAGAGAGCAGCTCCTCTGTTCCACTTTGTGCAGCAACAGCAGAACAAAACAACTGTTTGTTTGTTTGTTGGTCGACAGTCTGAGGAGGAGGAGGAGATGATGAAGGAGACCTTTAAATGTTACATATGAGGGAGGGGACAGGAGGACAACAGAGACGTCTGAGTCTATTTGACAACTTCAGAGGAGAAGATGGTGTCGCTTTCTTAAAGGCCACGGTTTAATACAGATGAAAACATCGTTTTGTTTCTGTTTCGGCGCCATGGAAACGCTGAAGTTCCACTAAACATCACACATGATCATGTCATGTCTCACTGAGACGGACGGTCCAATAAAATCTTGGTCTCAGTCTGTATCAGACATGTCTCCAGGGACCACTCATTCAAAACCTGATCATCTGCATATGTTTACAGATCATACAGACCTGAGGATCATGATGTAGGAGGGCGTCTGTGAGAAGGAGGCGATGAAGCCCGTCACACCCAGCAGGGCCATGAAGGGGAGGAGGAGGTGGGAGCAGCCGCTGCCGCAGGTCCCGGGGGAGGCGGAGCCGAGACCGGCGACACACCGACACTGAGTGTAGTTCTACGCAAACACACAAACACACAGTGTCAGGATACAGACGACAACAACAAGCTGAACATGTAAAGTTTGTCCCGATGAACAGAGAGGAGGCCACACAGTCTTTACTGCAGTAGAAGTACACATACCTGTGTAAAAAAATACTCTCTGTGTCTGAAATGTACTCAAAGAATAAAAGTAAAAAGTGGCTGTGGTTTTTTTTGTGTTTTAAGCAGTTTTTCCTCTTGTTACATCTTTTTGTCTTGTTGTGTCTCTTTTGACTTGTTCCATCAAAAATGGTGGAACATTTTTTCACTCGAGGTCACGATGATGAATCTGTGTCTGTAGATTGTCCTTATTTTAAAATTATAATCCTATTTATAATGCCTGTCCTCAATAAATGGGTCTGTGATCTGGTAACATCTTGTTTTATCTGTAACTGTAATAGTAATAGGATAAGATTATGTAATCCCATTACATGTAATCTGTTACTCTCCAGTCCTACTGATGTCACAGTTTCATGTGACAGAGGAGTCATTTCACAGATCTGGGAGTTATTCTGGGAGGTTTGTGTTTCCTGGAATCCACGGAGCGACACGGAGCGACGGTTCCTTTCAGTTACAGGGAACGTGATGGAGAACAGAGTGAAACGTCACTTCTTGAGAAAAACATCATCCTGTTCCTCAGCATTATGACTGAATGTTGTCACAGACATGACGAATCTACAGAAAACTTTCACTTTCCACTGAGGTTTTAGATAAGAATCAATCACAAACATGTGGACAGTTGGTCAGAGTCTGAAAACCAGCCTCTTCTTTCATTTTAAAAACTGCAAAATTCCTGCCAACAATAATTCTAAAGCCGATGACAAATAATTCAGTCCTGAAAAAAATGAAACTGTGAATAAACTGAGCTTTCAGTTTCACTTTCAGATCGACAGAAAGACTTTCACATTTCAGTCATTTGAGGATGTTGGGAAACACTGATCAATATTTTTCACCTCTTGCTTTTGCTCATTTTATGAACCAAACCAGGGTTTTATTTTTAGTCTTGTTACATTGATTTTCTTTTGTTGTGCCATTTTCATCTCGTTGTGTCTGTTTTATTTATTTATTTTATTGATTTATTATTATTGAAAGAAGAGCAAAGAACGGCACCACAGCTTTTTCTCCATGAGCTTCAGGAAGAGATTGATCTGATTGGTTGAAGTCAGCCTGTGTTTTTTGAAAGTACCTGCCCTTTTCCCAACGGTTTCTGAGGATGACTTCCCAGGTGGTTCTGTATAAGGAGCTATAATGCACCAATCAGAGGACAGTTCTCCGGCGTCTGGTCAGGGTTGCCATGTCTGCTTCTGGTTCTCTGATGTGTTACTCTCAACACTGCAGCTACATGAGGTTTTCACTGTTATCTGAACAAAAGTCAGTGGATTTTCTTCTAAATATTCTTGCTTCCCAGAGGATATGACCTCTTTATTTAAAGGGATAATTCACCACAAAATCAAGCTTATCATATTTTCTTCTAATGATATTTATTTCTAGGTTTATTGGTGTGAGCTGCAGAGTTTTGGGAGATGTCTGCCTTCTCTTTAACATGACGGAACCAGATAACACATTTGAAAAACTCGGCATCAGTTTGTCTTTCCAGAAATCATGATAATCCACACCCTTTGTTTCATATAGAAACTATTTTCTTTCTATCAAACTACACCTACCAACTGTATCACCGTGCAGAATGAAACATGCATCTTTCTTTCTTCTTATTATTTTTCTCTGCTAAAACTGTTTGTCCAGCAAAAACTGTAAGATGTGTGTCTGCGTCATGTGATCCCTGTAATGAAGTGTCTCTTTCTGTAATTCTGTGTAATTTTTAATGTCCTACTTACTTTTGTTCAATCTATCTCTCTCTCTATCTGTGAACTTTCTCCAGTCTCTGGCAGCTTCCTGTCCCTCGACTAACTGAGAGTTTTGTTTGGCTTCGACTTTTGTCCCACTGTGCACATTAATGCTGTCTGTTCCACTCAAGACCACCTCCACACAAACAGGTGTTGGTGAGATGAACAAAACAAAGCAGAAATCAAAATCAGGGTGTGACTGTGGGAGAGACAGTGAGATGAAAAGAGAGAACAGATTATAGTTTATATCTGCATTAGTGAGGACGGACAGAGTCCCTGCAGGTCTGAATAAAACAAAAGAGCATTCACTAAAAGACAAAATGTGATCCACTTTAACAAGAAGCCTCGAGCTCTCAGGGGGTAAATGAGAACTGGCAGCTCACTAATCCAGAGCTGAACACCATCTGAATTTAAATCCAAGCAAGAGTTCATCTGCATTTTTGGACACAAAATCATTTTTACCGTTCTGTACAAGGTGGACTGTGTGAATCCAGGATGACTCAAAGGAGAAAACGTGTGTGACGGGTTTAAAGTCGAATAACCAAACTATTCTTACTGTGGCTGTGTTGTTGATATCCGTCTCCATGGTGATACAGCCGGCGTGACAGGGAGACCTGAACTCTACGCCGTCTGAACCACAAACTGGGTTAAATGCCTCCGGAGGACACCGACAGCCAGCGCTGCACGCCAACGAATCAGACCTGAACACACACACACACACACACACAAACACACACACACACACACACACACACACACACAGATTACATATAGATTGTTTCTATTTTTAAAGAATCAACATGGTGAATTAATGTAATAAGTTCACAGTTTTAACCAAATGCCTCGTTGGTCACAGAAGGAAAAGCTCCCCTCAAACAAATGTCAGAAACTACGTTTATCCTCAATCAGTGACATTAGTTCCCTGTTAGTCATGAAATTAGTTCCCCAGGCCTCTGCTTCCTGTGTGCTCGGTGAATTTAAACTGACGGTGTAGATACCTGTGAGGAAAGACCCCGGCAACCTCCTGGGTGGGGCAGCCAATGAGCAACAGCGGCGTGGAGGAGAACAAGCCGAGCAGGATGGCGGCCGTGCACAACTTGCTGGCACCGCTGACTGAGAGATTCAACCTCCGCATCAGAAGTCCACCCAGGACGGTGCCCAGCACTGCCAGCGGGATACAAACTGCTCCTGAGAGAAAGAAGTCAGGAAGACAAAAATGAATTTAAAAAAATAATTTGATCCCTGAACTGTCCTGTGTTAAAGTAATATAACTTGATTTACACATATAATAAATTCATGCACATTCCAGCAGCTCCACAGTCACACGTCCACTCTCACCTATCATCATGACGGAGAAAGACACAGTCTGGCTGAACTGTCTCTCAATGAACTTGGCCATGAAGGTGGCGAGGCCGGCCAGCAGCGCTGCCAGGTTGACCTGCGCCAGAACCACCAGCAGGTAGATGGGGCTCCGCAGGGTTCGCAGAGCGATTCGAGGAAAACCTGAGGGACAGTGGTGGACAGAAAGACGGATGAGGGACGATGGATTTAGACATTGTCCCTAAATTTCACAGCGCAATATCCAGCATTTCAGGATATCTTAAAATCTCACCACAATGCAAAGACGAACTTGGTGCAATTTGGACCAAAAAACTTTGAATAAACAGATGAAGATCTCTGTCCATATGACCAGGGTCACACTGCAAGCAGCAGCACTAGAAGGCAAACAATCCGTCATGTGGTCTGAATGAAAATGAGTTCCCTGTTAGAGGTGAAATTAGCTCCCCGTCAGCGGTAGAACCAGTTCCATGTCAGGGGGACATTAGTTCCCTGTTAGCGGTAACGATGGTAACTGATTAGCCAACCATTGGACCATGCATGCACTCCACAGTCACACCCACGAGATTTACACTAGTAGAATTCAAATTTTATGAAATAATTCTGGTCATGGTGCTTAAATATATAAAAAAAAAAAAAACAGTTGGAAAATGTGTCCTTCCTCAAGTCCACATCTTTCCATTATTAGCAGAAATGTTAAGACACAGACGTCAAAGCCAAAGCTGCTGTCAGGGTCCCTGTGCCCCCATGACCTGTGTTCTCTGTCGATGGCCTCAGCTGCAGCCTCATCATCAGACAGGAAACAGAAGAGGAAATAGAGACTCTTACTTTTGAGGAACTGAAGGAGGGAGACTTCCTGTAGCGGGGTCGTCTCCTGCTCCTGCTGCTGCTTACAGTCTGTCGGCCTCGACTCGACATCGTCTGCACCGTCCTGGACAAATATGCAAGCAGAACATCACATGCTGGACTGCAGATTTCAAAACCACTGAGTCTGCAGCCACTGATTCTTTGAGGGAGTCTGCTGGAGCCCCGCAGGCTGCAGAGGTTTACATACACGGGTCTGTGAGACACTTTAGATAAATGTGTCCTCTGAATGCCTCATGATGAACTGTTGTAACAGCAGACACCAATCACTGCAGATCTTTATGGAAAACACATTACTCATGTAATAAAGATTTATTTATGCTAAAGTCAGTTTTGTTGAGCTTTAACCTGAGACAGAAGATAAAACTGATCTCAGGAAGATAACTGAACTCTTCATCACATGTTCAGAGGTCCTGACATGGTGGTCTGAGCCAAACAATGTTATCAGGCTTCTCTCTTGTTTATGTCATAGATTACAGGCTGTGACAGATGATCATCAGCCTGGAGCTGAGCCTGGAGATACACTCCTGGGTTTATCGGCTGATCTACGTTCCAACCCTGACTCAGGGCGGCAGCTGAAAATGGTTTGGGTTCTCCTTTACAGTCGACGTACAGCAGATACAGCTTCGTTACGGCTGCTGGCGATCCACACCGCCAATAAATGGCTGGACTCAAAATTAATTTTTAATTTGTTCCTGACGGCTCCATTCTGTGGATCGTGAAAGAAGGAGAGAAGGAGGAAGATGGCCGTTAGACGCCTGAGATCATGACTGATTGATTGTTTTTTAATGCAGCTAAATGAACCACATGAGTTCCTGGAGTTTGTTCTGTGCTTAGAAGATCTGCTTTTAGCTTCCAAGCTCCAACGACCTGGAATTCTTTACAAAGCACCTTAAAAAGTAAATAGTTTGGTGCCCAAAATGAGTTTAAAGGGATAGTTCACTCAAAAATGAAAATACAGTCATTATCACCTCACCCTCATGCTGACTGAAGGTCAGGTTTAGTCGTGTTAATCGACAAAACACTGCTGGAGTTTCACAAGAAAACAGGATCTCCCAAACTATTTAAGTGAATGGTGACCAGTTTTCAAATGGTAAAAGCAACCAAAAAACAGCATAAAATGTCTCCATGCTGCTCGTCTGCTGTAATCCAAGTCTCCTAAAGTCCCAACATGCCAAGTTGATTAAAACATGTTATTTCCACCATGTTTTTATCCTGAATCTTCACTGTAGATCTTTAGCTTGGAGCCACGTTCACGTGCACACTGTCTGAACTGAGTGTGTGTGATGTGACGGTGTGCAAACAGCAGGTCGGGACTTTAGGAGACTTGGATTACAGCAGACAAGCAGCATGGAGACATTTCTGTTTGAAAACTGGTCACCATTCACTTCCACTGTTTGGGAGATTCTGCAACACTTTTCACTTTTCCTGTGAAACTCCAGCAGAGTTTTGTGGACTGAAAAACTAAATCTGACCTTCAGTTGGCATGAGGGTGAGGAGATAATGACTGAATTTTCATTTTCAGTTCTGTAACTGATAAAAGCTTGTGACTTCTGCAGAGTCATCTGACCTGAGAGTGAAGCTGATTGTTCTCTTTCACACTGAAGACAAAAGCCATGTGTTAGAGGGTGTCAGCGGGTTTTTGTCCAATGGGCTTAAGGGGATAAAATGATGGCATTTTATATCAACAAGTCAAAGGTCAGCTTTGACTGTTCAGCTCTCTAACAGTCCTGTAAAAGTTGAGTCGAGGGGATGAGGGGCGTAACAATAATTTAAAGTAACCAGAGAAAAAGGAAGAGGGGAGAAAGACAAAGTGCAAAAATTAAGTTAACTTCAAATTATGTAAAGTGAACAACACAGCAATAAATGTTAACTTAAAATTCTAAATCCATCCATCCATTTTCTGTAACCGCTTATTCCCAAAGGGTCGTGGGGGGTGGAGTCTATCCCAGCTGACACTGGGTGAGAGGCGGAGTTCACCCTGGACAAGTCACCAGTTCATCACAGGACTGACACACAGAGACAGACGACCACTCACATTCACACCTACGGGCAATTTAGAGTCACCAATTAACCTAACATGCATGTCTGTGGACTGTGGGAGGAAGCCGGAGAACCCAGAGAGAACCCACGCAGACACAAGGAGAACATGCAAACTGATCCAGCCAGCAGGGGATCGAACTCAGGACCTTCTTGCTGTGAGGTGACAGTGCTGACCACTGCACCACCGTGACGCCAAAATTCTAAATCACAAAAGTAAAAGGACACAGTATTCTTGTTAAAAACTACTCAGAGTGCCACAATGGCCACTGCAGGACGAGTCTGCAGACCAAAGTCTGCAGACTGACCCACTGCAGACTGTCCTGTTCTGCTGCAGACTCCCTGCTTTTAAGCACCAGCAGCAAGGAGGGGGAGGTGCACAGCAAACAGCACACTCTGTGGCACGTAACATAAGTCTCTACATCAAGACATGTCACGTAAACAAAAAAAAAGGGACACATAAGAAGACATCAGATGGTTTGGTGCTGTTGAACTGTGCAGTGAAATCAGTTTGTGGAGGAGTGTTGGCTCCGTCACAAAAACTCATCAACTGTTAATGTTTTTCTAACAGAGACGAAGCGCTCGGTGCCAGCAGGTTGCTCAACACACTGATATCAAAAACACACAGCAGCAACTGCAGCCAAAGTTCAGCTGAGCTGAGCCAAAGCTCAGAGTTACTTTCAGTTTTAAAATTGTGTTACAAGAAAGACTTTCAGCAAAGACCTCAAACCTGAAAACTGCCCTAAGATCAAACTCATGGTTTTAAACAGCCCTCTTGAACTCTGAGAAAATGATTGCCAGATGAATCACTAGTTGAAAAATAGGTCAAACGTGAAAACAAGTGGAGTGCTCCACATGTTTTCACGTTTGGACATATTTTTCAACTGACAAGATTAATTAATAGATTTCATTATTTTTCTTTTTTTTCTGAGTTTTTTACGTATTTGTAAATGAAATGTCTGGATGTTAATTCAAATTGTACTCAGTACTAAACTATGATTGTAAAAGTAACTAAGGAGATCTTACTATTTGTGATTAGTTACTTCCATGATCTTTTTTTTTTTGGAAAGTACTTTTGACTCCACTACTTTTCTAGGAAGGTTGTCGTTCCTCGTTACTTTTAGACGAAGCAGAGCTTTGAAGTCAGCTGCTGCTGTTTTTTCTTTTCTAAAATGTGATTGGTCACACGCTGTGTTCCTCACAGAAGGAAACCGGGTGAACTGAGGCAACACACACCGTCCTGCACACACACCGTCCTGCACACACACCGTCCTGCACACACACCGTCTTGCACACACACTGTCCTGCACCAACCTGCACACACACTGTCCTGCACACACACCGTCCTGCACACACACCGTCCTGCACACACACCAACCTGCACACACACCGTCCTGCACCAACCTGCACACACACTGTCCTGCACACACACTGTCCTGCACACACACTGTCCTGCACACACACCGTCTTGCACACACACCAACCTGCACACACACCGTCCTGCACCAACCTGCACACACATCGTCCTGCACACACATCGTCCTGCACACACACCGTCCTGCACACACACTGTCCTGCACACACACCGTCCGGCACACACACTGTCCTGCACACACACTGTCCTGCACCAACCTGCACACACACCGTCCTGCACACACACCAACCTGCACACACACCGTCCTGCACCAACCTGCACACACACCGTCCTGCACACACACCGTCCTGCACACACACCGTCCTGCACACACACCAACCTGCACACACATCGTCCTGCACACACATCGTCCTGCACACACACCGTCCTGCACACACACCAACCTGCACCAACCTGCACACACACTGTCCTGCACACACATCGTCCTGCACACACACCGTCCTGCACACACACCGTCCTGCACACACACCAACCTGCACCAACCTGCACACACACTGTCCTGCACACACACTGTCCTGCACACACACTGTCCTGCACACACACCAACCTGCACCAACCTGCACACACACTGTCCTGCACACACACTGTCCTGCACACACACCATCCTGCACCAACCTGCACACACACTGTCCTGCACACACACTGTCCTGCACACACACTGTCCTGCACACACACCGTCCTGCACACACACCGTCCTGCACACACACACACAGACCAACTGTCAGCTCATATTTCAACATGTTTCATCACTCAGGGAATCATTTCAGATGAAACCTCTGGATAAATCACCTCATTTATCTCGTCTCTCTTTAATTTCCTCTAAATCTTCCTGTCAGAGCCGCTGAGGTAACAGAGATTCAGGCCATTTTTTACATTTTCCATCCTGTTCACAGGAATGATTGTGAAAAAAAATCCCCATGGTAAATCATAGTGGTGTGTATCTGACTGACTGAGACTGATTCAAAACGGATCTCGATACATTCAACCATACAATATATCTTAGAAATCTTTAAATGGCCAACGATTCAGTTTGATACGATTCAGTTCTGTCACGATACGATATGATGCAATACAAGACAATGCAATGTGTGAATCTTTACATTTTGATTCAGTTAATGCTCCATCTGTAGAGTGCTGTTAGCTGCAAAAATAAATCCTGATAGTTTTATTAAATATAGTAACAGTAGAGACAGAGAGGAGACATTACAGTGATGTTAACGTCTTATTATGAGTCTCGTGTGTAAATGAGATCCTGTAGCCTGAAACTTTAAAAGTGTTTAAAATGTGAGTATTTGTGCAGTAAGATGATGAGCTGCTGCGTTTCATATTCAGAGTGCTGTGGTTTAGATCAGTGTGGAGGAACAGTGAAGTGTTACCTGCTCTCACAGTCACATGACGTCTCTGTGGTCAGACTCGTGTCTCTGTTCTCTGCTGTCCGACACGTTTTACATCAATGATCTGCAGCAGAGTTTCTCATCTTTCTTATGAAACACAAACTTATTCTACACTTAAGCGTTATGAAAGTTTGGTGGTGCGACGTGGTACAGTGTCACTTCTGTCGCTGTTTTCAGCGCCGTCTGTTTTAAGTAAATGAAGAGGAGACACAGGAGAGGGAGGAGGGAGCGCTTGTTTTTGTGATCGCAGCAGCAGGCGTCCAGTGAGGGCGGTGCAGGCAGAGACAGCAGGGGAGAGAAGACGAAGGAAAGTTAACAGCAGCATCTTCCTGGTGTGAAAAATTAAACGTGCGTCCTGATGAGATGTATCAATACGTTAGTGCTGCATCGATTTGTTTCTGAATCATGTTCAGCTTTTTACTGATGCAGGTCGTCTGAACCGATGCACTCGTATCTAACACATTAAAGTCTGATGCATCGGATGCATGAGTGAATCGTTACACCTCTAGTAAATCATAATTATTAGATAAAAAGTAATAATGATGACATGCATAATTACGATTAGACTTTTTATCTCATATTTCCAATATTTTATTTCATAAACATGATTTACCGCAGGGATTATCTTTTCTCTCACTGATAGAAAGGGGCTTCCATACATATCTTTTGTTGCTAACAAATTTTTAATGACATTTGATTGAGTATTTCCAACTTACTTTAATAAAAAATACCAACATGGAAACGGCACGTGTGTCTATCACATTGGCAAAACACAAGTTGTCAACAGCTGCTCATATAAAAATATTGATCTTAGTCACTTTTTAAACTTTCACCTTTTATTTCATTTAAAAGTTGTTCCCCTGTTTCCTGATGTCTCGTCTCTCTTGTGCTACAGAAAGAAGAATTTTCTCCTTCTGGGCATTAATAAAGTCTCTCCCATTATTTTCTGGCATGTTCTGCATTTTGATGCAGATTAAAAACATTTTCTGTCATAAAAATAAAGACCGGCTGCTTTAACATTTTACATCACTGTAATGTTGATGCCTGCAAATCAAAAGACATTTTTAAACTGTTTCATCTTAAAACTCCTCCTCCTGTTTCTGCTGTGTCATTAAATCGTCTGCATGTTGCCCTTTGACCCCAGCTGATCGTTATCACATTATCATCAGCAGAGTTCACAGCTTCTAATGATCGACTGCTCTGCTGTGAGTCGAGCAGGAACATCTGCTGAGTCACTGCAACTTCCAGTTTATTGTTCACATTTACATCTGAGTCATCATTACATCTAAGAAACTGTAGAGACAAAGTGTCAGGTATATTTATAAGACTGGTCGACTGAAACCAGATAAATAAGTGAAATCATTTTTCTTTGGATGTTTAGATGAGCTGAGACTGATGCTGTTGTTTTTATTTTACTGTTTTGTCACGTCTGCAGGCCTGTACGCTTTGCATTTCTCTACATGTTGAAGTGCTGCACATGTGGCTCTAAGACGACCGATACGCCGTCTCATGAGTTTGGACAGTGGTGTCTTTTTTGTCGTCTTTCAAAACACATAAAACACAAGAGCAAACATGTGAGGAATGAATTTAATGTTGTCTGCTCTAACGTAAGCTGCATACATGTGCAGCATGTGCAGCTAACTAGCTTACTAGCTGCAATAACGTTAGCTCCAGCAGGGTTGTGTTAGACATCAAATGTTAGCATGTATGGCTAACTAGCTTACTGGCTGCAGTAGTGTTAGCTCCAGATGAACTTGTACTGAAGAGACACAGCTGCAGAGTTTTGATCAGGTCGGACTGTTTGTGCTCACCTCTTTGGGCATGTTTCTGGGGAAGAACAGGTATGGTAATGCAGCGAGGAAGAGGAGGCAGGACGCCACCAGGAAGCCGAGCCACCACGCTCCCACCCAGCGCAGATCCTTATGGTTCAACACGATCTCATCTGGAGACACAAGAGAGCACAAGTCAGTCATGAAACGCAGACTGAACTCTAACAAAACGGTTTAGATCAATCAATAATTAAACGCAGGTGTGCATCATCACGTTTCACACATAGAATTAAATTTAGAGTCAGAAAAAAAAGAGCCTGTTAAATATAAAGAGTATAAAGAACAGTTAGTGGTATTTAAATGTAGAAAGTAAGAGCAACAAGTTATCAGACAAATAAAAACTGACCTGAAAAATCTACTTGAGTAGAGGAACAAAGTATTTGTATTTACGTCTCACCTCTGATTATCACATGAGACAAAGAAGCTTTGAACAGTGAATGTTTGACTTGAAAAATCTCTCACAATGATATGAGCATCAAAATAGTTGCTAATTATTATTTTTCAATTGCCTAAAAACATAATCGATTAATTATAATTTTACTAACTTTGAACATTTAACTCTTGTTCTGGTTTTTCTGTGTGGATAATAATGCTTTAGAAAAACAGAATATTTTATTTTACAGCTACTATAAAGAGTTTAGTTTCAGTTTCATATTGATGCCTCTGTATGACCTATTTAAGTTAATGTGATCCATGAGAGATTTTTCTGTAGAGTTATTCTAAATTTCTGCCACCGTGTCACTTTCTCCTTGAAATCAAACGAACCCAGCCTGTCTTTACTTGAAGACATTATATTTCGGTTGTTACAGTGGAAACTCTACCACTTTTGTCCACTGAAGGCTCCAAAATCAACAAAATATGAAAATTAATAAAATATGAATGGCTCTAAAGAAATAAATCTAAATCTAAATGAATCTGCTTCAGTGAAGACGAGACTGTCTTCTGTGAATATATTTCAGTTCTTGCCAAACTGGACGTCTGCCATCAACCAATAAAACAGCATGTTGACTAATCATGAGTCACAAACTGTCAGCATCAATGAGTGACCTGCTTATCAATACAATCCTGGTTTTTATCCAGAACAAAGATCAACTGAGTCACACAATGATCCTCAATCTTTTATTGACACTCAGGTAGACTCACACACACACACACACACACACACACGTTTTCACATTCATACTCGTGGGGACTGACTAGAACATGCATTCCAGATCTGCACAACTATAAGCTTATTCTCAGACACACGTCTCTACATTAGACACAGAAATGTGACATGATGTCACGTGTTCGCCTGTTCATAGCTCTGACTTTTAAAATACCAAGCGTGACCAACTGGTCGAACACGGCTGTCAGGTCAGGTTTCCAACACTCAGGTGCTCAACTGTAAACTCACCAATCAGGCTCAAGCAGGATAGAAAGTTCAGACATTTTCAAGAAGAGCTCAGGTGAAATGCAACTAATTTTCCAACCAGTGATCACTCTGGCAATCTACTTTCCATTAATCAATTAGAAAATATTATATATATATTATATATATTCACATTTAAGAAACTGAAATCAGAGAATTTAAGCTTTTTTTTCTCAAAGATTTACTCAAAAAGATCAATGATGATCTGATTAATCAGTGTCATGAAGAAACCAATATAGGACATCTTAAGCCTCCTTCATACATGAGATAAAAGAAGTGCATACATACATACACACATTTAAAATACTTTATTAAAGGTAACCTGCAGATATAAATCTTAAAGTTGGAGAATTTCTTCTATAATCTTTAATCTAAGATCCTGTGACCCACCTGTGAGTCATGACCCAGTGTTTGGGAATCACTGCCCTACATTGTTGTTTTTGACACACATTTCTACGCCATGTACGCCGTCCTGTGATTTTACATGCATTTTGATTTGTCTATACATCCTGTAATGGACACAAAGTTTTGACCAGATCCAGCTATAGGTGAAGAGATTACGCTTAGAATTTTTATATTTCATGTTTTCTTTTTGTCTTCACAAATGTTTTTACTATGTCAGTGTTTTAAATTCTTTTTAGAATCTGTTCTGCTTTTCAAAGCAAAATACAACCTTTGGAAAAACAAGGATTTATTGGTTGATTTTATATTGTGGAGAGAACAAAATGAGACAAAATGAGACAAAATGAGACAAAATGAGACAAAATGAGACCTGTTTTCAAAATCGTCCTAAAGCAGCCATATAAAACTGTAAAAAAAAAAAAAAAAAAAACTAACCTGAACATAAACTTAATGTAACTTCAACACTAAAATTAAACCTCACCCCTCAAACAGCCATTTGAAGAGGTGAACACAGACAATGTCCTCATTAGGACAGGTGTCCTCACTTTGTAGGTTACGATCAAGGTCCTCACAAAGCTGGAAGCCCGGCAAAAATGTCCTAAACATACAAATTCCACATGCATGCATTAACACACACACACACACACACACACACACACCATCATGTGCACCCATACGCTGACTTGCACAATGACCTCCTCCCTCCATTCACACACCCACCATGGTATCAGGAAATATGTTTTTGTTTGAACAAGCCTCTAAAGAAAGTCAAGATCCATTAAACTTGGTGTCACACAACCGGAGCGTCTAAGTTTCACTGAACATCAACAAACTGTCGCGTCCTGGAACTGATTTGAAATATGATGTGAGCTTCTGTTGATGGTGCAGAGAGTGTGAAGATGCATGTAGTCAACTTTCACATCAGCTTCTGTTCCACCAGACTGCTGAAGCTGAAAACTCCTTCTGTGTACGTTCATGATGACAAATCTGGATATAGCAAATCTAATTTCACGTAACACAACTAAATTAATTATTTATTTAAAGACACTGTCACCAGGTGTTCAGATGAGCTCAGTTCAGTTCACAGAGACTCAAAACTGAGTTCACATTTTTTAATTTGAAGTTTTATTTTAGATTTGAAAAAGATTTCCTCCTGGCAGGGACACTGGAGTCTACATAATGATTCTCTCCTGAATGGTGGACAATATTCACATTTCTGTATTTATTTGATTTCTAAATCTAAAGTTACTTTTAAGTAAATTCAGATTATTATTATCTTAGACAAGTAGCATAAAACCTTAAGTAACATTCTTAGATACTACAGCAGTAATGTGATTACTTTGAGATGTGCTTTTATTTGAGACACTGTGCCTCCACCAAGGGGACAATGGTAACGCTCTGACTCCTTGCATGAAGTTTAATATTACAGTCTTGTTCTTATTTATGAAAATATATTAACTGGATTATTGATTACTGCACATATGGATGGCAGTGTATTTCAAATATTCTGAGGGTGATGTAATATCTCAAAATAACGACTTAATACCTTAAAATAATGACTGAATATTTAAGTCACTCTGAAAAAGTTTGCCGTCATTTTGAGTTTAGAAGACATTATCATCAGTATAATTTGTGTGACTTGAGCTAAAAACAATGTATCATCTTATTTTTACATGTGGGTTTTATTTTTGCATCTTTGCACTTTGAGCTGCATTGCTTGTATGAAATAAAAATGATTATTATTATCATTATTAGTCTAAGGTCCAGTATGAATCTGAGAACATTTTTCTAAATGAGGCCTGTGGTCGCACCAGAACAAGTCAGTGGGTGTTCGAAAACAACACACAGGGCTGCACTGGTGGGCGAGTGTTGCTTCAGGCAACAGTGAGACAATGAAAAACAATCCAGCTTCAGTCACTAATGCATGAGTCTGAAGTCAGGAGCCGGAACATTTCACAGAGGTTTGTGTTACTCACTGGAACACACTGCAAAGTTTCACAGTAGTCATTTTTTTTTTCCTGGTTTTGGGACAATCGTTGGTTAAACAGTAGAAATATTTTTTATGTTAATCATGTTACAAAGTAAATTGTATAAATATGTTCAGGTTATCATTATTCTGGTAATCTGGTATTCTGGTATTATATAATATTTCCACATTAAAATATCTAAAAACAACTGGATCTATGTTACATATTTTGTTTAAACATGTACTTACATTATGACAAATGTTTCCAACAGTGTTCAGACCAGAGAAATCTGCCAATTCCTGCTGAAATTGACACGTCGCTAAGCCCCGCCCTCCTTATTTACTGTTGCTACTCCTGCTAAACTTCACCAAACGTAAATTGGGAGAACACGAGGTCTGTGATTCCTTCCTTCCTAATGCTAATGCTAATGCTAACTTGACTTGAGTCAGCTGAGAGACTCCAGCTGATGTTTTAATGTTTCCATCTGACACGTTTTAAAACAAGAACCCTGTGAAAGTGTTTATGTAAAGTTAGCTAACAGCTGCGTACATGATATAACATTAATGCTAACAGACTGAGGCTAAAGCTAGCTTACATCTCAGCTAACATTGGTCAGATGGTGAAATACAGCAGGTATATCTACATGATAGATGACAGAAATACACTCATTAACGTGGGAAAAGGAAGAGCAGGGACTCGATTAGTGCAGCGGACCTTGAGACGGGTCACCCAGCCAGACCAGCTGGACCACGATCACTGTATAAATATCCCCATGGTAAGTCATAATTATGAGATTTAAAAAGTCAGAATTTTGATATGAAAAGTCAGAATTATGATTTTTTGTCTCATAATTTTTACTTCTGTGTTCTTCAGTCTGTGAGCGACCATCCTGCAGCTGCTACACTCTGATTAGGCAACACAGCACCTTGTTGGATGATGTTGGTGTTTCGTAACAGAAAAAGTTGAGCCTGGTTCAACTTCTATTCCGGATGATCCTGTTTCTGTTTCTGCTCTGCTTCACCTCGACTCACTTCATTTAAATTAATGAAGGGGTTTATGTTTTTTTCACAAGGAGCTCAAATTGGTCTGAACACAGTGAAAGGTTGTAGCTGCAAAACCCTTGAGTTAAAAGAACTGAATTTATCACTCATATATTCACATGTCAAACTCAAAGATTTACAGTCTTACTCAGTCCTTCCAGGATTTTGCAGACTGTTTTAGGGATTGTTGCAACATTTCTCAAAAATTGTGATGCATCCATTGCTTGCAATGAAATTGGAAGCATGAGAAAATTGCAAAACCTGATCTTTCTGTGTGTATAACCCAGCAAAAATGAAAGGCAGCTTGTTCCAAAAAAGAACATACTTTACCAAAAAGGCTCAGGATTACAAAAAAATCAAAAAGAAGCACAATCTTTTTGCAGACAAAGCTCAGTCAAAACAGGAAGCACAAAATTACAAAAAAATGTGTGCAAAGAGTGTTGAAAAATGTCAGTAACAATGACAGACCTCATCAGAGTTGGAACTACAGTGATTAGTCAAGTTTGTGGGAAAGTTGCAGGTTGTGCAGAATTCACAGGGATTAGCTGAATCTGCATGAACTGTTGTGATCCTGGAGGGACTGTTTACTTTATCATCAGGAGTAAAATATGTCCTCTAAACATTTGATCAATGTCAGATCCCTGGTTTCAGATTGCTACCCTGTCGCAGCGTTGTTGTTCACTCGGTGTGAACAGCCTGAGGGCCGAGCGCTGCTGCTGCACGTCCGTTTCCCACGTGAATGAAAAGAGGTCAGGCAGGCGGTGAAGTGACTGTTTGCTTTAAAGAAACCTGTTAAACAAACACGCAGAGCCTCTGAACCAAAGTGACTCAGTGCTGAACTATGAGATCCATGTCTGCCGTCATACAGCTATTTCATGTCTCTGATATGAACCTGGATGTCTGTCAATATTCATTGAAATCTCAGACTGGACTGAGAAGGTTTGCTTGTGAATGAACTCAATAGATTTTTTTTTTTTTATCACTTTAGGATATCTTTGATATTTTACCTTCATTTTAATCCATTTGTAGCATCTGAGTTGTCATTGCTGCTATAAAAGGGTGTTCTGACTTGGACTTGTCTCTGTCTCAGGGGTGTTCTGACTTGGACTTGTCTCTGTCTCAGGGGTGTTCTGACTTGGACTTGTCTCTGTCTCAGGGGTGTTCTCACTTGGACTTGTCTCTGTCTCAGGGGTGTTCTGACTCGGACTTGTCTCTGTCTCAGGGGTGTTCTGACTCGGACTTGTCTCTGTCTCAGGGGTGTTCTGACTCTGACTTGTCTCTGTCTCAGGGGTGTTCTGACTCGGACTTGTCTCTGTCTCAGGGGTGTTCTGACTTGGACTTGTCTCTGTCTCAGGGGTGTTCTGACTCTGACTTGTCTCTGTCTCAGGGGTGTTCTGACTTGGACTTGTCTCTGTCTCAGGGGTGTTCTGACTTGGACTTGTCTCTGTCTCAGGGGTGTTCTGACTCTGACTTGTCTCTGTCTCAGGGGTGTTCTGACTTGGACTTGTCTCTGTCTCAGGGGTGTTCTGACTTGGACTTGTCTCTGTCTCAGGGGTGTTCTGACTCGGACTTGTTGGTTGGTTGTATAGATTCTGACTTGATTCAGTCTTGGGGGTATTTTTGACTCAAACTCAAGGTTTTTGACTTGGACTTTTTTCATTCTTGTGTCTTTTTTGACTTGTCTAGTGTTTGTTTTTTTTGTTTTTAAAAATAAATATATATTTCTAATTTTGTGACTCACACTTCATTTTCTCTTTGCTGACTAACAACCAAACATAGTTTGTGTGTGTAGTTTTATGCAGAAATGTGTGCAGAACTTTGTGAAATATTTTTTAATTTGTATTTGTGATCAATAAAGAAACGTTTCAGCAGATTTATGTAGTTTAGTCTTCTGTCATGTTTTAAACTAAGTGAAACTGTATCACAGTTTAAATTAAAAACAAACAGATGAAGAATGTTTTTGGGGCGTTTTTTTTTGTTTGTTTGTTTTTCTTGGTTCTTGATTTGGTCTCAGAAACATATGGAAAACAGCATGAATGTTATTTCCTTTAACTTAATGTCAGTGATTTGTCTTATTCAGCAGCAGCTCTGTCCTGTTTTTATAGCTGCCACTGAGGAAATGAGCAACATTCATCAGCTTTTCACTGTTTCTACTTCACACTTGAACAGACTGAAATCTTTAAGTGTAAGTGGCTGCCACATACAGGAAGTGCTCCCTGTCCTCTTAAAGTAAGTGTTATAAATGAGCTGGACTTTATGCAGCGTGTCAGTGCAGCTGTGTCTCCTCACCTTTGGATAACTTGTCAAAGTCGACGTAAAAGTTCAGCATGAAGGCGCCGGTGATGAAGCCGAAGGCCGGGCCGATGGAGGTCACAGCGAGGAGGATGCCTGAAAAACACCAGCAGGAAAAAACCCTGTGAACACCAACAAAATCTGACTGCTGCTGTCAGAAGAGAAACTGAGGTTTGACTGAAACACCTTCTGGAACGGTTATTAACATTTTCTGAAGGTTTAGTTGGAGGAAAATAGCTGCATCTAAAAAACCAACTTCTTAAAAATGACAAACCACCATCACCCAAGTCATAATATATGCGTCCGTGCGCTCCACCTGCTTTCACATGTTTGGACCAACCGGTGATCAATCATTTTTCCATTAATCAATTAGTTATTTGGGTAGTTAATGATGGAAATTGATTAAGTAATCCTGTCACAATCTTGTCAATTGAAGAATAGGTCTAAACGTGAAAACAGGTGGAGCACACGGACGTACTAGTGATCAACTAGTGATCAATCTGGCAATATTTTTCCACTAATTGATTAGACTGAATGAAGAGTAACTTTGTGTGATTACTCTGTGGACCAGCCTCAGTCTGGTGCCAGGGAGCCAATAAAAACCAGGTTTGTTCTGTGAGCAGAGAGGCTGCAGATGGACCTGCACACGCTGCACTGAGGCTGTTAACATGAAGTCAGGCCTGTTCTCAGTTTGTTCTTACATTTCATTTAATGATGCACAGATCAACTTCTGTAACGAGCGCGGCGTGGAGCTGCCGGCGTGGAAAATATTACACAACGTAAAGAAATGCTCGTGTTAAAAGGAAGTTTCCATGTGCCAATGAAACGATTCCATCCGTGCCAGCTGGAAATCATGACCAGGAAGGAGTTTTACACCGCTGTTATGTAACAGAGTTTGTGAGGAGAATAACGATAACAATAATTTTTAATAATTTTCATATGTTTTTAATCAGAGCAGGAAGTGAGACCCATGCAAGTTGTTGTAGTTTTCCATTATTCTCTATAATTCTGATTTTTATGACTGGAGCTTCTCACATTTATTCACTTTCCTGATCACGACCGGACTGTTTGAGTAAATCATGACTCAGCGTTTCCTCGGCGGGCTCACCGAGGTACAGCGGCGAGTTCTTCTTGCTGGCGTAGTCGTCGATGTAGGAGATGCCGAAGGGCTGGATGGGAACGGCTCCGATACCCAGCAGCAGCTGCCCCAGCAGCAGCAGCGGGTACACCACCTGCTGGGCGGGGCTCTCCTGCTGGCTGCAGCTCTGATTGGAGGGTGAGGTGGGGAGGGTGCTCTCTGATTGGCAGAGGCCAGAGCTGTTATCTCCTGAGGCTGCTGGGAAACAGAGAGAAAGTTTTTCGTCTACAAACGTTATATGTATTACACAGAGAAAAAATACTTCCAGGTTTTCTTGTTGTCAAGCTACAATAGTTGCAGGCAGATAATTGAACATGTGTCAGTTTTATATCTTTATATCAGGTTATTATGTTTTTATATCAGTCCTGACCTCCGATTTGCACTTTGACCTTATTTGGAAGTTCCTGTTGTCTGCCTATTGGGTCATACGAAAGCAAAAGGCAGTAACTAGTAGTTTCTCTTCAGCTTCAACCCCCTGATTTCTGTAACGTGACATTAAACCATGACATATATATAACATATGTCATATGTCACATGACATATGTGGTTGGTTTTGACACTGGCTGTCATGAGACCATTACATGTCCTGAATATTTTCCTTTAGTTGTCATAAAGACTGAATGTTATAAGGCCAGTTTGATGACAGGAATACAGTACTGAGGGGATTTACAGAGTCCTGGTGGACAGATTGCTTTATTTTTTGTTAACTGCTAACAGCTGCTAAGTGTAGCTGCTGTTAGCTTGGTTAGCCACGCAGCTAACAGTCTTATTAGGTGACTTAACCCTGGACTCCTCGGATCCAAACCTGACAAGAAAACCACCTTGGTTCTGTATTCCCTGTCATCAACCTGCTGCCGCTGCCAGTCCCAGTCCAGCCGTGTTCAGTGGGAGCTCCCAGTCCCAGAGTCAGTGAGCTGCTCTTATCGTGGCTTTTTGGAGACACGTTTCAGACTAAAGACCAGTCCTCCAGTTGGAAACAAAGGTCATGTTCCCAACTGGCAAAAGTCTGATTTTTGGGTCACTAGTCAGGGTCAGAGTAAGTTTCTAGAAAGTGAATGTAAATATATGTAATGCATGTGTGTGTGTGTGTGTGTGTGTGTGTGTGTGTGTGTTTGATCTCACAGCTGACGCGGTCGGTGTAGTCATACGGTCCGCTCAGGAAGTGCGGCATTGCCATCAGCAGTGAGGCCAGGCAGGCCAGCAGAGCTCCGCCCCCAATGAACCGCGGTCGGTGAACTCGACTCCCGAAGAAACTCACAAAGACGATGAGGATCGTGTTTCCCACCTGGGAACAAAAAAAAAAAAAACCAAGAAGATTTATCTGACAGTAAAGAAGAACGAGAATCCGCTCAGTCAAAGATCTCAGACTTCTTCTGCGCTCACAAAAGGTTTATACCTATCAGATTTTTGGGGCTGAATAAACAGATGTTAAGACATTTGCCGACAAAATCTGAGAGAAATAAACCTTTTGAGTGGACAGAAGAAGTCTGAGATGTTTTACTTTAACTTGTGACAAATGGGAGAAAAAACAAAAGAGTTGTGTTTATATGTTGACTGAGTGTAAAATGATTTTGTTTCCAGTGGTGGAGAGCTGCTGGGTTTACCTGAGGTCATTATGTACTGATGGAAACACGTAACAGGAGAGTCAATGAAGTACCTTCTTTTAATCTTGTGGCTCACAGTAATAACTTGTGTGAACAAATTGTTATCTTGTGATCATAATATAAAAACATATCAAGTTACTGGTTCATTTTTGATACTTTGGGTCTGATTTACTGAGATCTCAAATAAAGAACGCTGAGAACATTTGATTGGTATAAGGACTATTGAATGAAAATGAAAATAAATGCATCCCCCAAACAATTCATGAGAAGTGACTTTAAATCAGAGTGTCAGTAACAGCAGCCGTCTGTGCAAACTGACGGGTCGATAAACACCTTCTTTAACACAGACACAGTCAGTCAATGCAAATTATTTTCAGGGTTGGTAAATCACAGTTCGTGTGCTAAATTAACCTCTTTGCATTTTCTCCTCCCAGTATTTTGGACACTAGGGCAGAAACACTCCATATTGCATATTTATTAAGGCAAACATACTAAAGGGACAGTACGTGCTGTCATGCACATCTGGCAGATACAATCCTCAGTGCAGCATCATTTGTTTGCAGATGCAGATGATCGAGTTTATCATGTTTTTACACACACAAACCTTCAGTTAATCAGTTCCATTGAGTACATTTTACTGGTAACAGATACTTTTACTCTAGTAGAATTCTTAATGCAGTACTATTACTTGTAACAGAGTTTTTTTGCATTGTGGTTTAGTTATCTGAGTATTTCTTCCACCACTGCATCAAACATCAGGACACATATTTGTTTCAGTGGATACAACACAGTAACACACACATGTCAAAGATCCCAAAGCCCTGCAGGTGGACCGGATTTTTAGAAACTTGAATACTTGTCCTGAATTGGTTTTAATGAGATTTTGAAAACAAAAAATGTGCTGAAATGTCTTTATAAACTGTGCTTGTGTTTGTTCCGATACCAATTCCAGAATGAGAAACGCCTCTGATACAGCCTGAAATGCTGAATTGTGCATCAGTAAGTATGTAAGTTTATACATAATTTTTAACCCTAGAATGGGACCCTGTGACTTCCCAGCAGCCTCCTGTTCTGACCTCATTGAAAGAAGCCAGGAGTCCAGACTTCTGGCTGGAGAGGCCATAACGTCTCTCGATGGTGGAGATGGAGCTCTTCATGTAGCCCGACACCAACAGCTGCGCCAGCTGCAGTAAACTGTGGCAAAACACAAAGAACTGAAGACAGAGGATGAAGAAATACAGAAAGTTGGGAAAAGAGAAAGAAGAAGAAGATTTATAAATGACTGTTGTTTTGGCTGTAATATATTTAATGTAATAAATCCTAAAATGAGTCTGACATGTCACCATAGATCAAGGAAACATGTAAAGATGAAATACCAACTTCTCTGATGACAAAGCTACAGCTGCGGTGTTCTTTGAAATTTCTATTCTGGACTAGAATAGCTGTTTTTCTTTTTTTTTTTTTTTTTGCCTGTTTCACATTAATTAGAGCTCAAATTAATGCAGAATGATTGCCAAATGAGTAACTGTCTGTTTGTGAGTCATAAGAAATCATTAACAATCTTGTACCAGGAGTAGATGGTTATAACAGTTAAATTGAACAAAATGTTAATGGAGTTTGGCAGCAGTGAGACAGCGTGTATTTTCAGAGCAGTGAACTTCTGTGTTCGGCTGAACTTTCCACCAACAGAAAACTGACAGAGTTACAAACAGCTGATCAACTGACAGTGGAGGACTCGTCCTCACTTGATATGATCAGTTTATGATGTTGAGGTTGTCCTGCGTTCCTGAAGAGCTCCTGCAGCCTGCAGAGCTTCAGTCTGGGGAAGAGGAGGGACACAACTCTCTTCAAACATAGATCAGATATTAAATAGTACTTCAATAAGTACAAGTATTTCAACTCACTGTCTGGACTGCTGTACTCCTTTTTGGACACGCAGTTGCTACACATTGCTCCTTTAAGCAAACAACAGACATGATGTGAAAAAGTGAAATCAGGAGTGACTGATGACAGCGGGCTCATCAGAGCTTTCTTACACAACCTGCACAGAGGAAATGTTTCCAGGGTTCAGGGAACAATAGCAGGATGGACGTCAGGAAGTGACGTTTCTCCTCAAACGGCAGAAACCTCTGGAACAACAAGTCCAAAACACCACAATGCTTTCAAGTAACGTAGAAAAAAACCTACTGACTTTTTGTAAAATCACAAACTGACTGAAATCTAAAATCACCTCTATCATCCAAAACAGCTGGCTCATGCACTGCCTGATGGGACGCTCTTGTTTTCAGGACACTGGGCCTCATGCAAGAACCTCTCGTACAAACAGATTTGTTCTGAAGTTTTCTTGTATTTTGAATGTTCTTTCAGATTTGAAGACATCTTAGGACCTGTCATAGAGTCGTGTGTAATCAGTCTGTTATCAAGTGAAGTGAGTATTTCATTAGTTTAGCTTCGTCAGAGAACTGAGTGTTTCAACTTAACATGTTTCCTTAATGTCAGATGAGATATCTGAGGTCATTTTATGATTTATTACAGTAAATATGTTACAGATTTTCTCTTTGAACCAAACAGAGCAAAATAACCAAAAAGACACAATAAGACCAAAAATGATGTAAAAGACGTAACAGGACCAAAAATATGTAATAAGGTGATAAACAACATGAAAAACATAAGACAAAAATAACGTAAAAGAAGTAATGAGATGAAAAACAATGTAAGAAGACATGAAACAACATAATGTACAACAACATGTAATAAGGTAAAAGAAGTAACAAGACAAAAAGTAAAGTCAAAGACGTAACAAGATTAAAGACAATGTAGCAAAGAGGCGTAATGGGAGGAAAAAGATGTAACAACATGAAAAATTACGAAAAAGACATAAGACAAAAAAAGATGAAAAAGAGTCATAACAACACATAAAAGACCTAACAGGACTAAAAACAACAGGATGTAACAAGACAAGGATGTAACAAGACAAAAGACACTGTTACAGATTTATTACAGATAATTACAGATTTCCCCTTTAAACCAAAGAAAGTATTCTCAGAGCAGGTGTTTTTTCATCTGGATCATATCTCAAAGTCTGGACATAAAGCAGAGACGGACCTTGATGCTGTTGAAGATGCTCCGGCGGCGGGCAGGCGGTCGTGACCCAGCGGGGTCAGAGTTCATGTTGAGGTCGTTGGCTCCCATGATTCAGTTTTCACCTGACAGAGACTGAAGAACAGAAGGACACCTGTAACATACAAACACAGTCTGTCAGACTCACATCTACCTGCTAACACACACACACACACACACACACACACACACGCACACACACACTCACACACACACACACACACACACACACACACACACAATCATAAAGTAAATCTCAGCATCCAGACTCTGATCATGTGACCGCTGCTGTAACACAGTAACTTTTATAGCAGAAGGACACAAAGACAGACACACACTGAGCTCCAGAGGTTGTTTGTTTCACACACTCATGTCGTCCTGTGAAAACACAACAGCAGCTTTCTAGAATGACGTATGAGCTGCGTGTTTACACAGAGAGTGAAAGCTGCGGGCTGTGAGCGGACGGAGGTCTGAAGCCAAAAGGAAAATTACTGCAAATGAAAAACAAGATGTACAGACGGAGAGGTTTTATAAGATAAAGAAACACTAAACTGGACACGTCAAGTCAAAGAGCTGATGGACACAGAAGCTTTGGACAGAGATCATTTTGTTATGAAGTAAAGTCATTTATGTCTTTTTATCTCCAACAACAAAACTACACATCAGGACGTAAAAGAAAACAAGATGAAAAACAATATAAAAGACACAACACCAAAAAAAAAGACACAACAAGGCTAAAAACAACGCAACAAGATGAAAAACAACAAAAAAGACGTACGACACACATAGGACAAAAAAGATGTTACAGTGAAAAACAACATAAAAAATGTATCAAGAAGAAAAATCCTTTAACAAGAACAATCCAATAACAATGACAATCCAGAAAACAACGTAAAGAGACGTAACGAGACAACAAATGACATAAAAGATTTAACAGGATGAAAAACAATATCAAACAACGTAACAAGACAAAAAAACATACATAAGAAGACTTAAAACAACGTAACAAGAAGAAAAACAACTTTAAAGACATAACAAGACGCAAAAGACGTAAAGACGTAACAGGACCAAAAAAACGTAACAAGTTGAAAAATTAAGTACGTAATTAAGTATTAAGTGACGCTCAGTCATTCAGTCAAACCACAGCAACCAACAGAAAAAACCAAACCGTCCTCAACAACAACAACGACAACGACAACAACAACGACAACAACAACAAGGTGTGTATGGTCTTAAATTTGAGCTGATTTATCGGTTTGTTGTTGGACGGGGCCCCCTGTGGTTTGAATCCTGTGTGAAATGAAAAGTAAACAAAGAATGAATTAAAGTTTTGAGTAACTTAAAATTTTTAGTTTAGTTTTAGTTATTTTAATCCAAACAACGATCTTTTCCCACTTGTTTAGGGCCCACGTAGATTTTGTGCCTAAACTTTACTGAACTTTGATCATTTCACAACGTTAACTTTGTGTCACGTGACTTCTGTCGCTGCGCAACCGTCATGTGACAAACGTCACGTAGTTATTAGGGCTGCAACTAACGATTATTGTTATTGTTGATCAATCTGTTGATTATTTTCTTAATTGATAAATGTCGATCAGTGTTTTCCAAAGCTAATGGCGACATCCTCAGAAAGAAAATACTCACATTTAATTCAAAAAAGTTGTCTATTAATTTAATAGTCAATTAATAATCGATTAATCATCGCAGCTCTGACGTAAACACTACATGCTGTGTCTCAGTCTCGTCTCGGTCTTGACATGGTGTCCATTCAGGTCGTCTTCACTACAACACGATCTCTTTTTTCATCTCTGTATCAAAGTTTACTTCACATCTCGCTCCAACAATTATTTCTGGACTCAGACAGAAAAATTATAACAGAAATGTCAGGAAGCAGAAGAAGAAAGAAGAACGAAAGAGAAAGAAAGTGGTGTGAAGCTCAGAGGAGCAGGAAGGAAAGACGTTTCTTATCAGCAGAGGAATGTCAACAGAATGACAGGCAGCCGCTGGTTCTGTTTATCTCATCTGAGCCCAGAAAAAAACAAGTCGACCTCTGACTCGCTCAGACAGACCTCATCATAACATGACAGGCAGAACACGCCACAAACAACGGCCGCAGCGAACGGCGTCGGAGAAACAAGTCACCAGCAGCTGGAATCTGAACTCCAACAAACAGCACAGACAAAATCAACTAGTCTGCTATTTTTACACCACTGTGAGGTGTTTAACAGACCCCAGAGTAACTAAACCCAGACTTTAGAGTAACTATATCGAAGAGAGTAACTCTGTCTGATTCCAGGCAGACAAACTTAACTGCTTCTTAACTGACGTTATTCGCTTTTTTATGTGTTTATATCATATTTTAATTGTTTTATTTGTTTTATCTGACATTTGTTTTTACTGTAAACAACTGTGTAACTTTGTTTTGGTCTTATACAAATAAAGTTATTATTATTATCGTAAAAGTTCCATAGCATTTTATATTTTTTTTATTAGAACCATCTCTGTTTTATTTTAGTTGAGTTCAGTTTAGTCTTCCCTGACTTTCATTTCTCTCTGTATTTGTCCATCTTTTGTTCCATCTGCCTGACTGTCCACCTGCTGTTTGTCTGTCGAGCTCTCCATCCATCCATCCGTCCATCTGTCCACCTGTCCATCCATCCATCCGTCCATCTGTCCACCTGTCCATCCATCCATCCGTCCATCTGTCCACCTGTCCATCCGTCCATCCATCCATCCATCCATCCATCCGTCCATCTGTCCACCTGTCACTGTCCAATGTGTATAATTCATTAATGGTTCAGAGGGTGGGAGGGGAACAAGGGGAGGAGTACGAGTGTGTCTGCAAAATGTGCAAAAACTTCAAAGACAAACTAACAGAAAAAAGAACAAGTTTGTTATAATATTTAATTATCACAGGTCTTTTCAAACACCGAGGTTAGTCAGCTGACTGCTAACATGTAGAAAACCACACTGAAGTTCATGAGGAGGACGATCAGCTCTACTGAAGCCCCTTTTACACAGAAATTCCACAATATCACCACAACGAGGACTCACCTTTAAGCCACGTTTGTGTTTTTACACTGACCAGCAGCGACGGCATAAAGACGCCCCACTGTGTCCTCACAGCGAGCGGCTTCACCAAATCAAAAGAGGTGTGACGTAAGAAAGCAGCACATCGTCACCAGCTGATTCTGCTGGTTTATAATCACACAGAGCTGATAAACTCATGGATTCATAACTGAAAGGTTTTTCACTTCTTCTGCTTCAGATCAGTTAAAAAGATCAATGATCTGTGGAGGATTTCTCTCCTCCTGTCTGTCTCTGTCTCTGTATGTGTGTGTGTCTCTTTGTGTGTGTGTGTGTGTGTGTGTGTGTGTGTGTGTGTGTGTGTGTGTGTGAGTGTGTGTGTGTGTGTGTGTGTTCAGCTCACAAATATGTGCATTAAATTCAGAATTTAAAGCAAACATGTTATGCTCACTTTGATAACACGTCGCTCACTTTCATGTTGGGCAGCTCTACCAGCAACAGCAACCTGCTGTTAGCTTGTGGTTAGCTAATGTTGCTAACAGTTATGAACAGTATCAAAATGATCAAAAATACAAACTAAACACTATGACAGGTTATGAAAACAGCCATTCTTTAGCTTTTATTTAAACTTTCATTTTGTGTTTAGTTAAACATGTTTCTCTCGTCAGCTTTGCATGTCACATTACATTTACCACAGCGAGTTCGGTACACACCTCTAGTCTGAACACTGAACAACACACACACACACACACACACACACACACTCCCACTGAACAATATATCAATATTATAGCGTATGAATGATGCCTGCCTCACGGATCCTGCATCCAACATGAGCAGCGGTTGTGGACGTCCTCAGAAATTAACACTGTGTGTCTGCAAGATGCAGTACACATATGAGCAATAGTGGCAGTGTAGGGTCAGAATGCAGCGACAGGGTCAGAGGTCAGGAGATACGTCACCAGCAACAACTACGGCTCATTGACCAAGTTCACAAGGCTGTTTTGTTTTTTCCCCACAATGGATTAATGATAAAAAAACCCTTTGAGCTGAGTGTTTTTTTTATTTGGGGAGCTGGTGTTTTCTTTCACTTTACTTAGTAGTTCCTCAGAGGATCTGCAGTCTGTGGTCGGTCACTGTGTCTTTTCTCCTGTCAGAGTCGCTGTGTCGGCTGGACAGACAGTAACAGTAACCTGATGCTGCTGCATCACTCTGAGCTCAGTTTGGTGGCGCTGGTTTACAAACCAGAGCGCGTCTGAGTTTAATTTAGCTCCACGTGGTCACTGCTCATCACGACTTACTGAGTGAATGTCGCTCTGGAAGATGAAGTGGAAACATTTTATTGGTGTCGATTGTAAAACGAGCTTGAAAGTGGTTTCATTTTCCTTTAAAAAACATCTGTCCTCTGTCAGTTTTAATCACATTTTCTGTTTTAAAGCCTCATATTATGTGACTTAATTACTTGTCAAAACCTCAGAAGACAAAATGTCCAATTGTCAAACGGACTGTTGAGTGTTTAGCCTGTTTAAAATGAAGCACATATACAATATTGTTCTGAAATGTGGTGAACTATAAAGTAGCATAAAATGGAAATGGTAAAATAACCCGGCTTAGTAAGTAATGGATTACATGTAACAGGATACAAAAAAAGTAACTGTATTCCATTGCAGTTACATTTCAAAGAGATGCAATCAGGTTAGAGATACATGTAGTAAAAATGGGGATTATTTATCAGGATTACAATTTAAAAATAAACTTTAAAATAAAGAATGATATATTACCACGTGCACTTCAGTCTCACAACATCACTGACCTGAGTGAAACCAGCTCACAGGTCAGTACTGTGGTCTCTAGTGAACATTTCAACATTATCATATTTTTAAAATCAGAAAAGAGACACAACATCACAGTACAGAGACAGTTCTGTCCTCAGCTGTGAAAATACAGTCATCATCCAAGAACTCCACATCTTAATTTAAATTAAACATTTACCAGTCAGATCAACCGCTAACGTTAGCTACACAGACAACCGCTAACGTTAGCTACACAGACAACCGCTAACGTTAGCTACACAGACCGACTGGTAACGTAAGCTACAAAGACAACCGCTAACGTTAGCTACACAGACAACCGCTAACGTTAGCTACACAGACCGACTGCTAACGTTAGCTACACAGACCGACTGCTAACGTTAGCTACACAGACCGACCATGTTCTGACAGTTTTCTTAAAAATAGATTTAAATCTTTGCAGTACATCAGTGGTGTAGAAGCTCAGTTGGTGTATATTCACTATACGAATATATGTATATATAACACACACACACACACACACCACACACACACACACCACACACACACACACACCACACACGCACACACACACACACACACACACACGCACACACACACACACACACACACACCACACACACACACACACACCACACACAAATGAAGTTACATGACTGTTGTGATACTAGGATTACATTACTTTCATTTTCTTTATGTGTAATCAGTAACTATATTGGAACACATTTTTAAAGTAACCCTCCCAACACTTCAAGTGAAGTACAAGTACCTCAAGGCTGTAATCAAGTACTTCAGTGAGTGTACTTAATACTTTGCACCACTGACGATGTGTCCACACAGAGGAGAGCAGAAATTGTTCTACTCCTCTACCCTCTTTAAGAAACTGTGCAGTTTGATTTTAGTTTGCAAAAGAAGCAGCAATTCTGCTGCTTTTACAAACTCCCAGTGATCCCAGTGATCCCAGTAAAAAGGCTGAAAGGTCCCAGACAGGAGAGGCAGAAAGGATTGATTCAGACTCACTGTGAAAGCAGCAGGCTGTCTCAGTTCTTCTCGTGGTGTTTTTAACCAAACCATCCGGTAGCTGACAGCTCTGCAGCCCCACAGCCACAGGAGGAGGAGGAGGAGGAGGAGGAGGAGGAAGTGGAATTTGAACCCTGTGTGTTGAAGGCAGGTCTTTAAGCTGAGAAGAAAGATAAGACGAAGGAGGAGGTGGAGAAGGAGTGTGGGCTTCAGACCCACATGTATAATTTTACAACCTAAGAGCAGAACAGGTTTTTACTCACAATAAACTAAATAAATCTCTCCCAAGAAGGTGGAGCCACTAACTTTTATCCAGTCTCACTCTTTTGCTTATTTATTTAAAGTTTATTTTTATAGAGACGAGTACTGTACAAAGCCTGGATCAGGGGTGTTCAAAGGCTGATTCTCCGGCTGCCCACGACAGTTTTCACTCTTTTCTAAAATATGTTGGGACATTGTCACCATGTAAAGTTCAAAATGTGATGATTCTCAGGCAGGTTCTGCAGCATCTTTCTCCCATGATTTCTAAGACTTTTATGGAGATAACAAAAACTAAGAGACACTGATTAAACTACATTTCATCCCGTGTTGAGAGGCAGAACATCAGCCTCTGACTCCTGCTGTCTGCACAGGTGCTTTTAAACACCTCAGTCAGGTCAGGTGCACCTCATGACCAATCAGGAGTGGAGCTGGAGAGAGACAGCAGAGGGACAAACACACAGCTGTGACAACAGAAAAAGATTCCGTCTTTTGTTTTTAACGGTTTAATTCTGACGTCTCGATGTGACCGACACACGTTAACGAGATCATCAGGTAACAAGAAGCAAGAGATCATTTTTATTTTTGACGTTATATTTTGTTTTTGTTACCATGGAAACACGACCACTTTTATCCACAGGAGGTTCATGAATCGACATAATATGAAAGTTCAAGAATTTCCTTCGAGAAAGAAAAGTTCTGTCTCATTTTGTCTCATCTTGTCTTATAACTCGTCTCGTCTCGTCTCGTCTCGTCCTGTCTCGTCTCATCTCGTCCTGTCTCGTCTCGTCCCGTCCCGTCCCGTCTCGTCCCGTCCCGTCCCGTCTCGTCTCGTCTCGTCCCGTCTCGTCTTGTCCCGTCCCGTCCCGTCTCGTCTCGTCTCGTCTCGTCTCGTCCTATCTTTAAGGATCTTGGAAACCTTCCTGGTCAAACCCTTTTCCCGCCTGTTTTTAAGTCATAAACTCAGGACAGAAAACGATTTTGATCAGATTTAGAAAATGTAGTAACAGAATTTGCCTCTCAGAGCTTCTGTACAAACTTCCTTCAGTAAAAACTAAAAACTGAAAGAGCATCAACCGACTCTGTCTCTAACAGTGAAGTGAATAAAGGCAAAATGTCCAAAATAATATAACAATAATAGTAAGGAAATTATTTTAGTTTAATTTATCAAACACAAGAAAACTGAGATAATGTTCTGAACAAAAGCCTCAAAGACTGAATTTACTGTCAAATATGATGAAGAAAAGCAGCAAATTCTGGGAAGCTCAACCATCAAATATTTCTTTTTTGGTGAAAAACTATTAACAATAATGAAACACGTGATGTTGAAAGAGGAGAGACGCAGCGATACAGACTTCATGTCACATGACAGCAGCTGATGGAAACTTACATTTTATTTTATCTTTTCAAATTTTGGGCATGAGTTGAAAAATGTTCGTCCTCCTGATGAGGTCAGTGCAGTCAGGTGACCAGCAGGTGGAGACAAAGTCAAATCAAATGTTATTTAACCTGCTGAACCTCAAATCATAAATGTGTAGAAAACTACTGATGATCAGTGGTGAGAGTACATTTACTAGTACACTTACAGTTCTGAGGTATTTTTACTTGAGTACTTACATTTAACATTTATCCGACAGCTGTACAGGATAATCGCTGGGAAACTCGGTTCTTTTAAGGAAATCTATGATCCCTTCATCAATCAAATCTTAAATTATTAGGAAATGATGTAAAATATGATTAGAAAACATGAAAATATTTTTCCTGATGGACTCACATCTGTACTGTCATACTGTAACGATGCTGATGACATCACCAGCAGTGAATCAGAGTTTTTCCTGTAATGACCAGTTATTTGGTTTCTCTGTCAGCGGGTTTCTGTGTCAGTTCACCAAAACTCGACCGCTGGTCAACACGAGTCCCTGACACGAGATTTAGAGGCCGTTCCTCAACAAGGTTTTTACTGTATGAACACGTGTGGCCACATCTGCTGAGACGTCTGAAAACTCTGCTGAGTAAAAACCAGAACAGGACGGACTGAAGTGAAAATATGATAAAACCAGCGCTGTGTGTTTTTAGCAGCTCAGTGATTCAGACGTCAGGAAACCTGCTGATGACACAGAAACGTCTCAGCGTCTCATTTTAAGATCTAAAGACTTTTTTTATCAAAGCTTTGTGAATATTAAATGTTTCTTGATGGTTTCTCTTCATATTTATTGAATATTTGGAGGGATGGGACGGTCCAGAGAGGAGGACAAACAACAAACCTGAAGGGGACAATAAACTGAACCCTCGAGTCACCTTCATACTGTGAGTTAACCTACGTCTTTCCACTGTAACAACCACAAAATCTAAGGTCAAAAATAAAACCGATGTAAATAAAAATGTCCTTTTCACTGGCTAACATTCTTCTCACTGTAACTTTGTGTGTGAAAAGTTAAACACAGGCTGGTTTCATGTGATTTAAGAAGAAAATATGACAATAACAATATATATCCAACAGGAAGTATGTCAGGAAATATGGGCCTTATTCTACAACAGATACGGAAATATATTCATATAAAAGCAGCAATAAATGGAAAATATAACAAGAAATAGAAATAATGAATACAAGAACAAATTGCACATCATCATCATCATCATCAGTGGTTCTAAAAACATCCTCCACTTAAACCTGACATAAAAACTAAAGTCTCATGTTTGAACTTGGTGCTGAGTTGAATTTCAAAGCCAGTTGAACATTTTAAATCCAGTTGAACTAAATGATGAGGACATTGAATTTTTGCCAAATGAAGACAGAAAGCGTCGACATCAGCAGTTGAGAGGAAACGGCGCCATCTGGTGGCAGAAAGCAGCTCCAGCGGGAACAACTGAGGGTAAAAAGCTGCACAGGTCGACTTCATGTGTCTGTGTTGATCATGTCATGTGAAAAGCAGCAGACTCACACATCAAACTGTGATTCACTGATGCTGCAGGAAATATGAGCATCACTTTCTGCCTGATCGGCCGCATGTGGAGAAAATCCACCGTACGTCACTGATTTCAAAACAAGGCGTCTGCAACATAAAGACAGCAAATGAAAACCATCTTCCACGGCAGAGTAAAGCTTCACGCTGAGTCGTTACCACCTTGTTAAGTCATCATTATCTCATGATTATCATGACTCAGCATGTTGAACCTCAAACTACACAAGTTTGAAACAGCTGCTCCACTTTTATCTGTCATGTACAAATAGTTGATAAAAACACAAACACAGTTTATATTTGGGCCACATGCTTGTGGTTCTTCTGGCCCAGTATACGGCCGGTTCCACGGGCCCAGTCTGCCCCATACACAGCATGACTTTCAGGTTAAACATTAGTGGACCTGACATGGTCAGTGATTGGTTGTCAGGATGGACAGGTGACAGAGGGGTGTGGCCTTCATTCATTAACATGAATTAATGTTCCGGAGACAGAACATATTATTAAACATTACTATAAATACACCAGAATTAACCAAAAGGCTCGTTTTTATTGAACAGATGTAAAGTTGTCGACCTAAAATCAATCTGGAAATGAAGAAAGAAGTAAATGAATGAAAGAAATCTGCCTGATAATCTGAGACGGGTCACTTTGAAATGTGGACGCTGATTAAAAAGACCTTTGATTCACACGACAAACTCAACTTTACAGAGACATTATGAAGAAATGATAAGAATAAAATAAGGAATTTAAATAAAGCAAACATCAGATATCAAATATCTGAGTTTCTTGATATATTTTTTAAATTTTAGTAATATTTTATTCTCTTTTATTTCTTTATTTTATTTCTTTATCATTCTGTTGTATTATTTTATTCTTTATTATTCTTTTTCACTTGTAAATCTTTTATTTTCATATTTTAGGAATGCGTTAATAAACAAGCATTAGTAATAACTTTAGTAATAAGTTAATTAGTAATTTAGTAATATTAGTAATAACTTAATTCGAGCTGCTTTAAGGATCCTGAAAAGTTTTTTATATTATTTTGGTGGACAGGTGAAGGTAGACTGGAAAGGTGAGAGAGACAAAGGAGACGACAGACAAAAATAAAACAGTATAAATAATAATTTACATATTCATTCTTAATCAAAGCTAGAAATATCTGGTGGGCCGATTCAAGCATTATGGTGAGCCAGCTTTGGTCCAGGCGCCCCAGTTTGGGCAGCCCTGATCTAAGCAAAGACTAACAGGCTCTACAGAGACCAGATGAGTTTTTTACTTTCAATAACTGGATGGTTTGATACAATTTGTTTTAGAGGCATTTTTCATTCCCACTTAAAGTGCCTCTAATTTGTGGGATACTTAAGTACAACAGTAATGTATTTAGTTACATTTCACCGCTGAAAAAAGCAGAACATCCAAGTACTTGGTTTGTTTAAGTGACTTCAACTCAAGTACACTGAGTTTTTTTCAACCTCAGAGTTCAACAAACTTATTTAAAATGAGTGTTAATAACAAGTTGATAAAAACTGAGTCAGATGAACTCAGTGTTTGTAATTCTACTCGATGTTTACTGATTACTGTTGTTGTTGTTTACTGTGCAGGCTGCATTTCACACCTGCTTTTCTAGTAAGGTAGGGGAGACCAGGGACAGTTGTAACATCTGTCATGTTTTCCTTCCTTGAAATACAGGAGTCATCTTTTAATAAAAGAAACATAATTAATATATAATATAATATGTCTTAATCATATTAAGATAATAAAAGCACAGCTCAAAGTAATCACATTACTGCTGTATGTAATCATGTTACTTCAGATTTTTTTGTATACGGTTTAAATTGTGTTGGATGTCAGTCATCATGTTCATTCAAATCAAAAGGGCTGTTTGTATTTTTGTAGAAGATGAAAACTATCGTAGTGTAACTCGATCTGAATGATTTGAATTGACTTTAAAAAAATGTTCTTGGTAAACTTGTAGTCGTGTGTTTTTTGTTGCTTCTGCCTGAGTTTGGACACAATGAGTGAAAGGAAACACTAGAGGGAGCTACAGTCCAGATGGACACATCAGTCCATCACATCCACACTCATGTTGTCTTCTGTCTCTGCTGTCCTGCTGCTCATCACTGTTCATGTCTCCACATTTTACACACGTACTAAAGTCTGTGTGCTGTTTAATGCTGTGTGTCGACTCATAAATACACAGATTTGTGTTTCGTGTGAAAATAAACACACAAGAAAGATAATAGTGAAGTAAAACTAAAAGTGTGAAGAAACATTTTAGTTCACTGAAACAAAAATAAAAAACTAGACTCGACAAAAAAAAGAAGGTGAAATAAAGAAAAGAAGTAACGTCAAGTGGTGCAAGAAATAATTAGAGCTGCAGCGATTAATCCATCACTAATCAATTATTACATTAATCACCAACTATTCTGATAATCAATTAGTTGAGTAATTCCTTCAGATTCCTTCTTAAATATGAATATTTCCTGGTTTCTTTGCTCCTCTCTGACTGGAAACTGATTATCTTTGAGTTGTGACATTTGAGGACGTCACCTTGGACTTTTGGAAAAGCTTATTTTCCCTATTTTCTAACATTTTATAAGCAAACAACTATTGATCAGGAAAATAATCAACCAGTCGGTCGACTATGAAAATAATTGTTTGTTGCATCCAACAAAAAAAACACACCAATACATTTCTGATGTTACAATAAACAGATGTTGAGTTTGAGTTTCGGTGGAACAGATGTGTGTTGCCTCGAGTCTTGTTTTGTCTTCTGTTCTGTCTTTGACTGATATTTTGTTTTGTCATTAAGATTATGTGTCTTTGCTCTGTTATTATGGAAAGTGTTGTATTGTATATGATGAAAAATCTAAATTAAATCTTTTAAAAAAAAAAGTTATTCAAAGAAGAGGGTCCCAGATCTGGTAAAATAAAAGGATTTGTCTAAAAGAAGAAGAAGAAGAAGAAGATGAAGAAGATGATAATGATGATGATGATGATGATGATGATGATGATGATGATGATGATGATGATACTTGCTACAGGATGCTGTCAGTGATTTAGAGTGGGATCTTTACATGACTAAGATACATTTCCAAGCAAAGTGCAACAGAATATGTAAAAGATCTCTGTTACAAAAATCATCATTTAGTCCCAGCAGGTGAGTCCCAGAGACATGAAGACCAATTAAAAAGTCAGAACTGCACTGAAGCACAGTCACTAAATAGACAAAAACATAATACTATACCTGAGGAGCACAAATGAATATTGAATTGTATCATTTTGTTTTATTTCATAATCATATATATTATAGTATATATTTTGTGTTTACTGTATCTGCTCTCATAGTACTGGAAGGAATTCATCTGAGTGTGATACATAAGAGGAGATGCACATTTTAGGATGAAATTCAAAGTGAAATAATATCAACTTCATCAAGTCATTTTCAAGTCATTGTGACTGGCAGCTTTTGTTGGTCGTCAGAATAATATTTTTGACAGTTCTGTAAGTGGAATTCAAGAAATACTGACAAGCTACAGCTGAGCATAAAAACAAACGTTTTCAGTTTCTTTCCTGCTGTTTTATGAACGCTGGATGTGCAAACTTATGAAGAACGGTGTGAGGACAGCATGAGTTAATGCACTGCATGAACCTTCGGCCTCAGCTGGGACGACAGCATCAGTCGACAGCAGAGACGGTACACGAGGACAGGTCTGATGGTCTGGTCTCTGAGACCGTAGATGAGAGAACTCAGACATTTGGGGAGAATGATAATAAACACATAAAAAATATTCTGGACACGCACAAGCATGATCCTCGTAACAATTTTTGAGATGGCGATCAGGAAAGAGTTGTGCATAGTTGACAGGAGACTGAGTCCCAGCTGCACCAGATGTAGCAGCAGTGTATTTCGAGCCTTATGAGCTGAAGCTTTGTCTGTGGAGGCTGATCTGGCTGCTACCATCACACCAATATAGGAGCAACTCACTGCAACACCAGCTGATACAAACACAAAACAAGTGTAGGCTTTGTCATAATCATCAGACATTTGTCCCAGAAACATGACGAGGGTACTACAGAAGGTTCTCATCTGCAGGCTCTGCAGGTCTTCAAATGGAAAATCTAACAACAAAATAACTCGAATGAGGACATTTAGTGAACTGAAGACCCAAACCACAATGACAGCAAACCCTGTGTTCCTGATGGTGATGATGGCAGCGTGTCTCAGTGGGTAGCACACAGCTACATATCTCTCCACAGACATCACCACCAGTGTGAGAGGGGAGATGTCATTTGTGAGATTGGCACTCATGACCAGAAATCCACACACAGGATACGTCAACATTATTCTGCAGACTGACAGGAGGTACATTAACTGACTGAGCGCCATCTGAACGGTGTCTGCAAAAAGGAGGTTAAAGAGCAGAATGTAACGGGAGGTCTCCCGAAACACAGGTTTACTCCTCAGGGTGAATAACATGGTGACATTAATGAAGAAGAAGATGATGCATGGCACGGTGGTCAGAGTGGAGAGCACCACTCTCTCCAGAAGTCCCAGTCCAACTGTTATGTTGGACATCTCAGAGAAGAAATTAAAACATGAGAAACATCAGCATTAGAAAACACAAAAGACCATAAATCTCGTCCTGTTTGTATCCTGAGAACAATGACAAGAGAAAACAGATGAGTCACATTCAAACCCCAAAATCATCCACATGCATGTTCCCTGTGCAGAGCTGGTCTGCCTGTCCTCACTTCCTGTATATCAGCTTTGTCCTGCACCATGTTCACGTGACACGGTCACACATCATCATGGTTAACAGCTCACAAACAGGTGATGTAATCTGTCTTACATTATTTCCTAACACACTGGTCCATGGGATCATGTCTTTAACACTGCAAGCTTGATGCACAGAAAACACAATACATATAATACAACAATATTTTAGGGGAATAGCAAAATATAAAGAATTAAACAGAATTTTAAAAAGCACATAAAATCAGAGAAATTATGACCCCAATTCCAAAAAAGTCAGGACGCTGTCTTTACTGTAAATAAAAACAGAATACAATGATTTGCAAACACTTTTCTGTCTCTGTTCAGTTGGAATAAAGTACAAAGACGAGATATTTAATTATTTCAATCTGATGAACTTGATTGTTTTTTGTGAATATGCACTTATTCTGCATTTGATTCCTGCAACATGTTTAAAAACGGTTGTAACAGGAGCAACAGAAGCGAAAGAGAAGGTTGTGGAACCTGCTGACAAAAGAGTCAAAACTCTGATTTCACTTTTTTCTGGTTTCTTTCCTCCTCTCTGACAGGAAACTGAATATCTTTGAGTTGTGGACAATATGAGACATTTGAAGACGTCATCTTAGACTTTGATCAGCACTGATCAACATTTTCTGATATTTCTGGATCAAACAAATTAATTGTTCAGTGGAAAAATTATTACCAGATTGATCACAAGTTGAAAAATAGGTCCAAACATGTGAACGTTTGTCCATGCAAACTACTTGTCCATGTCCATGTCCACATGGCACTTCTGAAGCTAAGACTTCCTTCTCTCATCCTGGTGATGTAAAACATGTGGACACCTGTGTCCCGGCAGCTTCTGGCTCATTGCAGACGTGTGTTTTGGTGATTCTTGGTTGAGTCCTGACCGACTGTCTCAGCAGCAGGTGGTAGCTTGTGTCCTCTTCCTGATCGAGGCAGGGACACAGCTGTACCCTGCACTTCACATTTTGGGATCTTTAGCTGCTTTGAAACGGCTCCAAGTGACATTCCAGACTTTTTCAAGTCAGTGATTCACTTTTTCAGGTCTGTGCCGAGCTCCTCGGACTTAAACATCGTTGTGTTTGTGTCTGAGTCCACACAGTGAATCAGCTGAATCCTGTTTAAACCGGCTCAGAGAATCATCATGTGTGGTCGATCAGTCACAAGAAGTTCAGAGGCCATGGCTCTAAGAACATTTGATTAACAACTTTCTACATCACCAAAACTGATCATTCAAGTTGCTGCATGTATGTTTTTGATCCAGTTGATTTCGTCATATTTCCAGAAGACCTGTAATAAATTTATAAAAGAACCAAAATGCATGACTTTTGTTTTTGTGACAAAGACACACATGTTTCAATCACTACATGATAGAAAAGTAAGAGTTATATGAATCACTGGAAACTCAAATCTGCCCTGATATTCATGATTTTTACGTGTGTGTGTAAACTTTTGAACACAGCTGTACACATGAAGCGTCTTATTGTGAGGTACTGGCAGAGTGTTCATTGTGCATCTGTCAACCTTTGGATCAATGACCTTTCTTCTTCTGTGGTGACTGAAAGGTTTCCACATGCAGTCACACACACACTTATTTTTTGTCTTTTTTGTTTGTTTGCTTGTTTGATGTTTTTCAGGGTTTTTTCCATTGACTTGTTTCATTTGTCTTTTTCCCAGCTGATACACAAGCATGTATGTATGCAGTTCAGTTATATATATATATGTGTGTGTGTGTGTGTGTGTGTGTGTGTGTGTGTGTGTACCTTATTATGTATTGCTGAAACTCTCATTATTGGTTCATGTACATCGTTGGCTCAGAGATCAGAGATTATCGGTGGGTTGGGGCGGGAGGGAGGCCACATGTTCAAACAACTAACTACTGTAACAAACTCATTATAACACTATGTTCAAAAACAAAATATATAATTTTACAAAAGGAAATCTACTTTGCAAAAGTTTCGTCAGCTAATGTCATGTTAGTGTCATTTACCAACAAGGTTTTCTGATATTTAAATGTAAATTCATCATCGTGTCTGAAGCCAACATATTTACATTTTGTGACCCTCATCATAACAGACAAATACATATTATTGTAATCTGCCTGTATGTTTCTGTACTGAGAGAAAAGAAAGAACTTTTTATTCTTATTGTCATGTTTTTCTTTCTAGATTTGCTTGTCTTCCTGTTCTGTCTTTTTTTTTTTTTTTTTTTACTATGTTTTAGTGTCTATTTCAATTTTAGATTCTGTCTTCTTTCTGTTTGGCCTCATTGTTTTGTTTTGTGTTGTCACATTGCATCCTGGGTATCCTGCTCTTTTGCTTTGTCTGTCAAAGCAAAGGTGCTAATTAATAAAGATATTATTATTATTATTATTATTATTGTCTTCATTATTGTTACTATTATTAGTAGCAGTGAAAGTAAAAAATAAAGCCGTCTTGCACAGGTGTAATGTTTCAGTCAATATGAATTTTACACTCAGAAAAGCTCATATCAGTTTGATAAATGGAAAAAAGAGGAGAACTCAGAATGGCTCCTTGCAGCACACTGACGCTCGTCTGAACCAACCACCGACATGCTCAGGAGAGCAGAGTGACAGTAAGGAGTTGATGATATCAAAAGCTTTTGATGAACTTAAAAATATGCAGACAGTTTTTTTGTTGCAGATGCAAAGATGAAAGCTCAGTTTTCACTCTGTCCAGCATTTGGATGCTAAAACAAAGTGGAATGTAGTAGGAAGCAAATAGGAAATGCTGTTTAGGCTCCGCTTTTTAAATCTATTTAATTACTATACAACAAGCCCTGCAATATATGATCAAAATGAATACATGTGCTGGGGCGCCCTGACGGCCTACAGCAGACCCGCTCAAATTCTTTTTAAAAAGGGCCAGATTTTAGAAAAGTGCCCAGATGATTTTGTCACTTGTGAATTGAAACGTGTGAACCAATGCACCTTTTTATTTTTTCTCCACTTTATTAGTTTTCACAACTGGAAAAGAAACATTATGTCTGAAAGTCCAGCAGAATAAGCACCTTTGTAATCACAGATTAACATCTTTTTTCATTAAACAGCCTGAGAAAAAAATGTTTAAAGGAAGTGTTTGTGTGGTAAACAGCAGACAGAACCGATGAATGAAATAAAATATCACATTAAAATGACGATCTTCTTATAAAATGTGTTAATGCCCTTAAACTTATAATGTTAAAATCACAATGATATACTTTTTTCATATCTATAAATGAACAAAGGGCCAGATTGAGGATGTTAAAGGTGGATTCAGCCCTCAGACCGACAGTTTAAGTTTAGTTCTGGCCGAGAGATTTTAGGGGCCAAACATGAAACACGTCACACACAACATCCTGAGTTTGCATCTGTCCAAGAATCTTTGTCAAATATCTTTCCCCATGTCTCACTCTTCTGTCCTTGTCATCTTTTCTGCCTGTCAGCTATGCAACAAAGGCAAAAGGTGCCCCCCCCCCAATTCCAAAGCATTTGAATCCACAATAATACATGTTAGAATTTACATCTACACTGAGAACATCAGAGAATAAAATGAAATGAAAGCAACATAACAAACTGACAACGACTGTTGTCAGAATTATATTTTAACAGGATTCTTTTAGTGAATTTTTAAAGCAATACTGACTTTTTTTTCAACATTATGAAACTGTGCATTATGAAGGCCTCCCTAAAATCCTGACAGAGCTTCACCTCTCAGTCATGGCTGGAACAACTGAGCGTTTCATCTGACAGCAGAGATGGTACATGAGGACGGGTCTGATGGTCTGGTCTCTTATACCATAAATGAGAGAACTCAGACATCTGGGGAGGATGAAAACGATCACATAAAAAACATTCTGGACGCGCACAAGCACCAGCCGTGTTACGACTCTCGAAAGACTGATGAGCATCGGGCTGTAAATGGTGGAGGAGAGAGTGAGTCCCAGCTGCACCAGATGTAGCAGCAGTGTGTTTCGAGCCTTACGAGCTGAAGCTTTGTCTGTGGAGGCTGATCTGGCTGCTACCATCACACCAATATAGGCAGAGGTGACCGCCACACCAGCTGAAACAAACACAAAACAAGTGTAGGCTTTGTCATAATGATCAGACAGTGGATTAAGCATCATGGTGAAGTCAGAGCAAAACTCTGTCATCTGCAGGCTCTCCAGGTCTTCAAACGGAAAATCTAACAACAAAACAACTCGAATGAGGACATTTAGTGAACTGAAGGCCCAAACCACAATGACAGCAACCCCTGTGTTCCTGATGGTGATGATGGCAGCGTGTCTCAGTGGGTAGCACACAGCTACATATCTCTCCACAGACATCACCACCAGTGTGAGAGGGGAGACTTCATTTGTGAGATCACCAAGCATGTTGAGAAAACCACACACAGGATACGTCAGTCTTATTCTGCAAGCAGCAATTATGTACATTAACTGACTCAGAGCCATCTGCACAGTGTCTGCAAAAAGGAGGTTAAACAGAAGAATGTAACGGGAGGTCTCACGAAACACCGTTTTGCTCCTCAAGGTGAATAACATGGCGACATTAATGAAGAGGAACACACAGGAAGGCACCGTAGTCAGAGTGGAAAACAACACTCTTTCCAGTATCCCCTGATACTGCTGCACTGCAGTGACGTTGGTCACAGATTGATTCATATACAACATTTTAGGGGGGCAGTCAGTGTCATTGGGAAACGAACACACACTGAATTTCTCCCAGTTTGTATTCCCGTAAATGAAGATCCAGCGTCAGCAATATTACCTGTTGAGTTCACATGCAAATTCAAAAATGATGCAAATTCTTTCCTCCTGTAGACAGTTAGCAGGTTACAGACTGTGGCTGCTTCCAGATGAGCAGAGGTGGTCTGCAGGGTTTGTCTTCCAACACACAGTGTATATAAGCTCTGTCCTCACACCCGTTTCACATGACAACATCACATGATTAATAAGAAGAGGTAATGTCTCCTTCGTGTCCCAGTACCCAGGTCATGTGATGTCTTCCACAGTGGACATGCAAACGGAGTAACATCAGTCTTTAACTTAGTGGAATTTATTATTCATTTTATCATTATTCATTTGATGTTGTCTCAGGCTGTCTGAGGTTTAGGACAAAGGGGGCAAATGCCCTCCTTGCCCCCCCTCTGAGTCCACCAGTAGTTTTGCTTGTATGTGGTAACATGTTACAGTGATGTGTTACTTGCAGCAGGATTGAAGCCATAAAACACTTTGCTTACGGATTTTCTGTAATTATTGGCATCGTAGTGGCAGAAGACCATAGATGTCCTGTGCCTCTCCAGGGCAAAAGAGGCTTGGGCAACATGTATGGAGGCAGCAGGGCTGCTCTATATTACCCAGCTCTTTTATGTCCTGGGTTAGGGTTACTGATCCTGAGCTGCAGCCAATCTTCAGAGCCGGTGATGCTGATGTCACCGGTTCCTGAGTTGCAACAATGCTCAGCTCCTGTGTTGCAGCAGTCTTCATCGGTCCTCGGTCCTGTTGTCCTGTCACCAGCCACTAGCCCTAAAGCCAGCTTCCTGCTGTGTTCCCTGCCGCCAGACTCCAGTTCTGCTCCTTAGACACCAGTCTCCGGTCCTGTTCTCCAGATGTCAGTAGCTTGTCCAGCTGCCCGGCTCAACCCTCTGGTGCCAGCTGTCTTTCCTGTGCTCCAGCCTCGCCGCCGGCCTCAGTTGTCCCATCTTCATCATAGATCACAGATTAGTTTCACTTTCATCGCTGGCCTGTGTGATACCTTCTACGTTGCCAGTCTCCAGGTCATCCTCCAGAGCAGCTCCACCTGTCTGGCTGTCCTTATGCCAGTCCTCCAGATGACTTCCATCGATATGGCCAACCTCCAGACTGCTCTGTGTTAAGGCCATCATCTAGAAGTACTCTGTTCTTTGGCTTAAGGTCCTTGTCCATCTGTGAACCTGCTCTGTCCTTCAGTCTTGCTAGGCTGCCTTTCTAAGGTCTCCTGTTTCACCCTCTGTCCTGCCTCCAGGCTGTCTGCTCAGCTTCTGATCGGTTCTGCTCCTCTGACTTCCTGCTGGGCTGTTCTAACTTTTGCATATTTTTGACTTCTATTTTGTTTTAGTTTTGGATTAAATGTGTGCCCCTTTTGGATTAGTTCGTCTTGGACAGTTTTGACCTAAGTCTTTCACCACTGTAAAACTGCACAAGTCAGTTTGGGTCCATCCTACTGTTGACAAACTGTGACAGAAGACAAAGGTGCTGGACATAAGATAGCTAGTTAACATTAACTAGCTTAAGATGCTAAGATGATATTGTTTGTTGCAGACCAACTTTAAACATCTTAATTTTTAAATGACAATCTTGTCAAGTGCAGATTGAAATGTGTAAGTACAGTTTTGAGGACATTAGAGACTGAAGTTAAGTTTTCTGTATTTACTTCAGACTTACTTTAACTTGTTAAACTTTGCCATCACTTACCGCCACAGAGGTACACGTCCTCCTCTGTCCATGAGGATTCCTGATAAACACCCACTGGGATCATTAATCATGTCATTATTTACTGAAAACATTAACGAGTAAGGGTTTGAATATTTAATGTGTCTAAATGAGTTGTCAGGAGACGAGGTCAGAGGGGAGGGATTTCTCTCTGTGACACCTCGAGTGTTTTCAGCAGCTGAAAAACAACATTGACACAACAACAGATTTTTGCTTCCTGCTAATTAAAGAAACATGTTCCAACAAAGGAAGAGTGACTCCCAAACATGAAAAAAAAGAGATGCAGAAGTTAACTCCTGACACCTTCATTGTTTTGGGGGAAAAAATATTGATTTTGTGTTTCAAAATATAATTCAAAGGATTTTTGATTGATAAAGTGCAGAGTTCAGTGGAAAGCGGTGCACTTTTGTGACAAAACAAAATAAATACATGTTGTGTAGTAAGTGCATGTCACGACGTTGTGTTTTGACATACGAGAAGTCAGTATGACTCTCACCGTCTGGAAACCCAAGATCTGTGGTGCAAATCAGGGCTGAACAATTCATCAAAATACTATCAGAGTTGCAATATGGCCAAATGCAACACAAAGGAAAAATGTGTCACAACATACCGTCATAAACAAACACCGTGGGGCTGCAGACACACCCGGTCTACACATCAGATTCTCCAGACATTGTTTGACTGGTTTGGTGTTGATCCCAGCAAAAATCACATCATCTTCACTTTTATATTTTTTCTATTTCTATTCCCACTAAAATCCTGATTTATAGCACAATTGCAATATATGTTAAAAAAAAAAATAACTGCACAGTGACTTTTTTGTATATAACTAACCCTAAAGAGAAGAGTTAAGAAAAAAAAGAGAAGTAGACCAAAACATGTTGACAGAGTTGGATGTTTGGCCTAATGTGTGTCTGTCTGTGACCTATGACCTCTGTCAGAGAGCTCTGTCACTTATTAATGCTCCTCTGAACATGTCACCTATAAGGCTACATGACATGAAACTCCTAGACCAGGAGTCTGCAACCTTTACAATCAAAAGAGACATTTTTTGTGTCTGGAGCCACAACTATTAAATGCTCTCTTTTCTCTGAAGACTTTTTTTGGCAGCCAGAGCTTATGGAGACTCAAGAAGACGAGCCACCATCACAATTTAGAGGAAAAGACACCGAGTCAAAGACACAGTCTTTGATATTTTAGTTGGTGAAATATTTAAACTTTTTTGAAATTTGATGTGCAACATACTGCAATAGATTTTTAAGTTTTGTGCCCAACTCAAACTTTTACAAACTTTCTGTTGACCTTTAGTTGAGATAATTTACTATTCTTCCATAGATAAATTTATAGTAAAAGTTAAGGTAGAGAAACTCAAAAAAATGTTTTTCAAAATTTGGTCACAGGTTAACTGTGAACCTGATTTGTTACTATTTTGTTGCCTTAAAATAAAATTGTTTATGCTATAATTTTTTAAATACAACATTTTGGAGTTTCTAAAATTAAAATATTTAACTTTATCTGAAGAAGAAATGTAAATTATCTCAACAAAAGATCAATAGTTGGTAAAATTTTTCAAATCTGAAGAATTTGGCTTGAAACTGACGTACTATGTTTGTAGTATGATGGCTTGAAATTTTGAGGTGTCTCAACTTTTTCATAGACCTACAACAATGAAACATGAAAAACATTTAAAAATATAATGTTATTCATTTCCATATCATTTTTTTCCCTGGGAGCCACTGGAGAGGAGCTGAAGAGCCGCGTGTTGCTCTGGAACCTCAGGCTGCAGAACCCTGTCTTAGACCATATTGGTTGAGTTTGTTGCATTTTGGTGTGTTGACATTGATGTCAGAAAGTAGGAGCGGAGCCGGGGAAGAAACAGCTGAATCACTTTTAGAGCTCTGGACCTTCTCCAGACACACATGATGACTCAACTGGACTCACCGTGAGCCGGCAGCAGGGATTTTATTACAACAGGGCTGCTCACCTGAAAGCTCTTTAACTGATGACATGCCTCAAGCGAAAAAAATGGTGGTCAAACACCTTTAATTTCAAATAAATTCTTCACAATAAAAGGCATGTTTTGTTTAATTCAAAGGCTTTTATTGTGAAGCAGTCAAATCAGGAAATGTTGTGTTGTGCTGAGCACGCAGGTAAAAATGAAACAATTGCAGGCAGCAGGCAAGAACCACAATATGAAACATATAGTATAATATGTTTTTTCCCAGCAAAATCAGAAATAAAAATGATTGTACAGTGTTTTTAACGCTGACGCACATGTGTTGGCATTTTGTCCCTCCACTGAACGTCTCTGTTTGCTGCTTGTAAAAAGTTTCACTAGGTCTTAGCTTTTGATGGGTACAAGTGAGGCTCGTTGTCACTATGGAAACACATCAACAGCTGCAGGAACACAAGCGCTGCGCCACTTGAGAACACAAGTGAGTGACTGTGCATGTGTGTTAAATCACATGTGCAGGTCGGGTTGCAGGGTTTGTATTCATGGTGCCGATTCCACTGAGATATAATTGTGGGTAATGGGTCAGTTCTACATCTCAGCTTTGCAGATGCGGGTACAAAACTGGACCCGCGCTGGACTCTGCTGCACCGTTTGAATCGGCGTGGCCAAAAGTGACAATGGAAAAGCCACTGAAGAGCCTCATGTTTTAGCCTACCACACGTTTAAAGCCTTTCTTTGTTATCTGTGAAGGAAAAACCTAAAAATGTGGAAAAAAAAACCAAAAAAAAAACCATTGTCTGGTTCAGAAGTGGTTTAGCCGACTTCAGTGACTGTCTTCACTGTTGCTGAAGCAGCTGCTGTCTGGTGTCACGCTGCCCTCCGTTCTGTCACAGTATGATTTCCGCTTTGTGGTGATTTTGAGACCCGTTTTGTAAAGTTCACAGCCCGTCACGCTCTTGTTCCTGCGCTGCAAAAAATTAAGAGTGCAGAGATTTGACTGTCAAACTGTGATTTGACCCGCGGTCATCTCAACTAATGACTCGACATCATCACAAGTTTTTCGGGGGTGGCCCTTTGACATCAGACGAAGTTCAGACTGTCTAGCTGTGATGATTAGAAGACTTGGGGTGTGGCGAGGAAGGGGTCATCAAGCAAAAACCTGCAGTCACAATTTAATTCATCAATATTTATACTTCACAACCTTGAAACCTCAAAGAAAGGGAAGATTTTGAACATTTCAGAGACTGTTTCCTGTTTTAAATGATGAAAATGCTGCTACCTGTTGCTATAACCTGAAAGATAACCCTAAACCAACTAACTAGCTAAGATTGGTTCATGTGATAGCAGAGTACAAGGCAACATTATGCAAACGTGACAAGCTGGGCATTCATTCCTTCATTCACTTTCTGTAACCGCTTATTTCTGAAGGGTCGCGGGCTGCTGGAGTCACAGTGACACTGAGCGAGAGGCGGGGTTCACCCTGGACAAGTCGCCAGTTCATCACAGGGCTGACACACATAGACAGACAACCACTCACACTCACATTCACACCTACGGGCAATTTAGAGTCACCAGTTGACCTGCATGCAGGTCTTTGGACTGTGGGAGGAAGCCGGAGAACCCGGAGAGAACCCACGCAGAGAACATGCAAACTCCACACAGAAAGGCCCTGATCCAGGATTTGAATTCAGGACCTTCTTGCTGGGAGGCAGCAGTGCTGACCACTGCACCACCGTGACGCCCCACAAGCTGTGCAATGTTCTGAATAGTAAGTGGAGAATTATATTCACAAGGCATCCAAAAGGTCACACCATCTGCAACTGACCATTTCTAATTCTAAAGACTCACCTGTAGCCCTCACAAAATGGAACAAGTTCAAACTTTCATGATTGAAGTTTTCTCTGTTTACTTTGGAGTTGTGTTGGATGAACTTTGACATACTTTGTCTCCACAAAGGGACACCTTGTCCCCTGTCTGTTAAGATGACAGATTAACACCCGCAGGAAGCGTTAATTATATCAGTATTTACTGAAAACACTGAGGAGTCTGGGTTTAAATATTTAATGTGTTTAAATGAGTTATCAGGGGGATTGAGTCAGATGTGGTACCTCAGAGTATTTCACCAAACTAAACACAATATCTCCATAACAACAATAACACACCTCATCATTTGGAAAGTTAGCAGAAGTTCAACTTTTACTGACTTCCAACAAATGTTGTTTTCTTTATCTGTGTGAGTATTAAATGTTAAAGCAGAAGAACATAAAACCTAAGAGCTAAAAGCTAACAGCTATATTAAATTACATTTTTTAGACTGTTGGGAACTGATGGCCATTGGATGTCACATGACACAGACAAACTGATGCACACTTTTATATCAAGCAGACTGGACTCTCTCGTCAGCCCAGAAAGATCATAAATCAGCTTCAGCAGATCCAGATCCACTCAAAAGTCCTTACGCTGGCTGTCAGTTTCATGGTCTTTCACCTGCATATTTGTCTCAGACGCTGACGGTGTATGAACGAGTGCAGCCCCTCAGATCCTCCAGGCTCCAGATTGTCTGCCTGAGGGTCTGAGGTCAGCTGGAAGTCTTTATTTTATTTTTGTTTTATTTTATTAAATTTATTCAGTATTACTTTTTCTTATTCAACATTATCTGTTATTTTATTCTCATTAAATTAAATTGATAAAGAAAATGCTCATAGATCAATACAACACGATCACCTGGAAAGCTCCCGCTGCTCATTTAAAAGATGATTCTTGACACTCACTGAAAAGTCACTGACGACAGCAAACAGTGTGGTCATGAACATGAATTTTGATGTTTCACCATGAAACAGGAAGTTGGTCTAACTGCACAATGTACCGTCAATCTTAATTGGCTTGTTAACGCCATGAAACACACTTAATTTAAACTAAATAACTCGTGTCATTCATGCAGGTCATTAAATCAGCAAAATAAAATGAAAAAATTGCACATAAAAACAACCAGCGAGGGACTCAGCCAGTCGCTGATATATTCATCCAATCATCTGATTCGCAGTTGTAGAAGGACGGTCGATCCATTGGGTGGGCGTGTACAGGTCGGCCAGTCTGCTCCCACTGGTTAACTGTATGTTCTTTGTCCAGTAACACTGACGGTCCTGGAGAGGGAGCTACTCTACAGATTCAAAAGAGCTTGAAGTTTACTCAGGCATTGTTAAGAAACAAAAAGTTGCTGGCTAGCTGTTAGCCAACATGTTCAGGGAAATGTTTTGCGTAAGCTCCACCCACAAAAACACATCATAATGTTTACCGACAGAAAGAGGGCCTGTTTCCAAGTGATTATACACAAATGAAAATATTCCTGCCATATTCTGTCATAAACATTACGCACTGGACCTTTAATGAAACCAGAGGTGGGTTTATCAGAAGACGAATGCTGGGGGCCCCAATCCACCAAGGGCCCCATAAAACCATCAGGGTAACATGACGGGGTACACATGATCCTGGGTGTTCTGTGGGGTCAGTTATCATCAAAAGAATGGTCTGTGAAGTTACAATGTAGGAAAGCTGAACATTTACATCTGAAACATGACTTTATTTTACTTTACTTTATTTTATTTCATTTTATTTTGAAGTAGATACAGGAAATACAACAGACGACGCCAATCAGGACTGCAGTCCTTTGTTGAAGGGTTTTTGTTTAACATATTTTTAGGAGTCTGTTCACACTTACATTCAATTCATTTAACAATTTTCATTTCAGTTTCATTTACAATTCATTTCGGTAAAAAGTGAAAATATTAAACAATAATGGGCTAAGCAGGAGAAGTACAGGACTGTGTGGTCAAGCACCAGACCAGGCTCAGGGTGGCTTTGCAAATGCACAAGCTTATCTTCTTCTTCTTTTTATTCTAGGCCCATAGTACACTGATAAAATAGCTGCGTAGATAGCTGCATAAATCACCCATTCCTGAATTTCTGCAGTGCAGTGACTCTGACCTGCTGCAGTCCCCAGTTCGGAGCTCTTGCAGTCTCCTGTACCTGCACTGCAAGATTCCACCAATCCTGAGCAGCCTTGCCTGTATTGCAGCCATCTCTTGTTCCTCCCGGGCCACAGTTGTCCCTGGTTCCTGTGCTGCAGATGTATCCTGTTCCTGAGCTTCTGCAGTCATCTGTTCATCCTGAGCTGCAGCCTTTATGTCTTTATTCCATGTGCCACTCAAGCCTCCTGTTTTCTTGGCTCCACCAGCTCATCTATAGGTTTTCTTTCAACAGCCTCCTGCTTGGCTCCTCAGCTATCAGAATTTCATGCTGCACTCCACCCACCAGACCCCAGTCCTGGTCTCCAGACACATGTTTCTGATTCTGTTGTCTATAAGCCAGAAGCTTGTCAAACAGCTCACCTGTGCCTGCTGTGTTTCCTGTGTTCCAGCCTCGCCAGCAGCCTCCATACGGTTATTTCTTTGCCGCTGACCTCTAGAAGGGGCCTGCCATGGTTGTGGCTTTTAAAGTGGTCCAGGTCATCCTTCAAAGTGCTTCCACATAGTTGACTGTCCAGATGCCTGCATCCAGAGCTTTTCTCACTATGTTTCAAACATCCAGACTGTCATCCTTTGGTGTTTTGTCGTTCAGTGCTCTGTCCTTCTGTGTTCCATCCTTTGGCACAGCCTCCTGGTGACCCTCCAGACCTGCTCTGCTCTTCTGTCTTGACCTCAGGACGCCCCCCTGAGGTTTTCTGTTCAGACCTTGTTCAGCCTCTGGGCCCTCCTCACCTCCCCTGTTTTCTTGGGCTGTGTGAGATTTCCTTGAAGTTGGGGTACTATTACAGTTTTGGTTTTTATTTCATTTTTTTAAGAGTCCTCCCTCATTTATCTATGTTATGATTGCTGCTTTTTTTTGTGCTTTTTAGTCCCTGTGTTTTCCTCCTTTTGCTGCCAGTGTTTCCTTGTAATTTTGGACTATTATCTGGATTTTTTGGACTTGAGATTTCTTTCTTGTGCTGGATTTGTTTCCCATGTGATTGTGACATGTGTCTGAGTGACAGGTTTTGTATTTACACATTGTTTGCAACTTGTTTCAGACAGACGATGAACTGAGGATGAGAGACAAATAAGGATGTTTCTGATCTGTAAATCATGCAAAGCTACACTAGGGAAGTACCAGAATAAAGGTGGGAATTACATAAAATAAAAATAAATAACATGTCTTTAAAATAACATTCCCCAGTACTACATCCACCCCTGCTGATAAGTGCATTGGTCACAATTACTACACTTTGGGTATGTGCTGCTTCATCGTGTAAATGATGACATGGATTATTAAAGTGGTGGTGGTTGAAAGATTACATCACCCATGAATAATTTCTTAATCATTTTAACATGACACCTAGTGTGTGTGAGGACAGTTATTAAATGACCTGTGAGAGCAGATAAACCCTGCAGACCAGCTCTGCCTACATGGAAACGAGCCAGGCCAATGGTGTGCACAGAGAAAATGTATGTGGATGAATTTTGGTTTTGCATTTAGCAAAAATATCAAGATGATATGTCTTCACTGGTGTATTTGTGCAAACTGGACAAAACTGGACTGCTTCAATTACATCAACAGAATATTGTTTGTCTTTGCTCTTAAATTCTTCTCTAATATGTTGTTTGCAAATCAGTCTCAGACTAACAATACTGATGGATTTCAGTACTGGGATATATTGGAAATTGTGTTGTTTTCTACTCCAGTTACACTACCATGCTATGTTTTCCTCTTCATTAATGTCACCATGTTATTCACCCTGAGGAGTAAATCTGTGTTTCGGGAGACATCCCGTTACATTCTTCTGTTTAACCTCCTTTTTGCAGACACTCTACTGCTGGCACTCAGTCAGTTACTGTACCTACTGGCTGTGTGTAGAGTAAGACTGACGTATCCTGTGTGTGGTTTTCTCACAATGCTCACCAGTTTCAGTAATAACATCTCCCCTCTCACACTGGTGGTGATGTCTGTGGAGAGATATGTAGCTGTGTGCTACCCACTGAGACACGCTGCCATCATCACCATCAGGAACACAGCAGTGGCTGTCATTGTGGTTTGGGCCTTCAGTTTACTAAATATCTTCATTCGAGTTGTTTTGTTGTTAGATTTTCCATTTGAAGACCTGGAGAGCCTGCAGATGACAGATGTTTGCTCTGACATAGCCATGTTGCTTAATCCACTGTCTGATCATTATGACAAAGCCTACACTTGTTTTGTGTTTGTATCAGCTGGTGTTGCAGTGAGTTGCTCCTATATTGGTGTGATGGTAGCAGCCAGATCAGCCTCCACAGACAAAGCTTCTGCTCATAAGGCTCGAAACACACTGCTGCTACATCTGGTGCAGCTGGGACTCACTCTCTCCTCAACTATGCACACTTCTATTGTTGTATCACTCTCAACAATACTGCAAAAAGCAATAATTGAACGCATTAAGACAGTTTTCTATGTGTTTATTTATATCCTCCCCAGATGTCTGAGTTCTCTCATCTATGGTCTCAGAGACCAGACCATCAGACCTGTCCTCATGTACCATCTCTGCTGTCGACTGAAACTCAGTCGTTACAACAAGGGGTGAAGTCTGATAAAATGCAGTGAATGATCCAAGCATCATTTTCAGGGACAAATATTCATTTGAGAAAACATATGAGAAAAGGTGTATTTCCTGACGGTATTTATGTCCCACTGTAAAGTACATGTTCAGTGATTATTATCACTGTATATTAGTAAAATAAGTAACTGGCATAGTAACAGCAGGACTATATTATTTCCCTGAATTATTTATGATTGTCCAAGTTAACCCACAGGTGAATGTTGTTTGTACAATGGAAAGAATATAATCTTTGTATTTGTACATTATTTCTGGCCCATTTTACTGTATTCAAACATATTTTACCCCACTGCATTAGACTCCCCAGCCCTGTTGTTTAAAACCTTCTTTTCAGCAGCACATGGTAGATAAACCAGTAAATCATTTAAAAAGGGATCATACATATCACACTTTGTTTGTTATAGTTGACAATAATGTATCCAAAAACTGAATGTGTAAAATAAAGTACATTACTTTATGAAATTTCAAAGAAATATTTCTCTACAACGTGTGTGTAACACTGACACTCACAAGCCAAAGGAAAACTCATACAGTATGTAGTATCATAATCATTCAGACCTGCACACAATGATTCAACAACTATCAGGTTTTTAAAAGCTTGTTCATATTTCTAAAGATAATTCATTTTGCAGCAGGAGGTAATATGACTTTATCTGATCACAGGCCATGGTGAACTTCAAGCATCACTGATATAAAATGAAATTATGTCTAATAGTTTGACCTTTTCTTAAAGGATGCACGCTTCAGACCTGACAGGATTTACTGTGTAATGTCTTGAGAAACTAAATTCTGCTCCTTTTGATTTTTGGGACATTTCTGGTCAGTGCTTCTGATGAAGGATCTTCCAATTGCTTAAATGCATCTGAAGGAGATGAGGAGCGACGAGAGAGGATACACACGAGTATCCTACGAGGAAGGAAGGAGGAGTGATGATGATTGGACAGTTTTGATGACTTTCATCATCAGGACCCATGCAGGGAAATCAAATTCTGACTGACAGAAGTTTCTGCAGCACTTTAATGATTCTGACTGAATATTTACACTGATCAGTCATAACATTGTGATCAACTGCCTAATATTGTGTTGGTCCCCCTTAACAGCCCTGACCCGTCGAGGCATGGACTCCACCAGAACCCTGAAGGTCTGCTGTGGTATGTGGCACCAAGATGTTAGCAGCCGATCCTTTAAGTCCTGTAATTTGTGAGGTTGGGCCTCCATGGATCAGACTTGTTTGTCCAGCACATCCAACAGATGATCGATTGGATTGAGATCTGGGGAATTTGGAGGCCAAGTCAACACTACAAACTCGTTGTTGTGCTCCTCAAACCATTCCTGAACCATTTTTGCTTTGTGGCACGGAGCATCATCCTGCTGAAAGAGGCCACAGCCACCAGGGAACACTGTTTCCATGAAAGGGTGTACATGGTCTGCAACAATGCTCAGGTAGGTGGTACGTGTCAAAGTAACATCCACATGGATGGCAGAACCCAAGGTTTCCCAGCAGAACATTGTCCAAAGCATCACACTGCCTCTGCTGGCTCGCCTTCTTCCCATAGTGCATCCTGGTGCCATGAGTTCCCCAGGTAAGCGACACGTATGCACCCATCCATCCACGTGATGCAAAAGAAAACGTGATTCATCAGACCAGGCCACCTTCTTCCATTGCTCCGTGGTCCAGTTCTGATGCTCATGTGTCCATTGTTGGTGCTTTCGGTGGTACACCAGCATGGACACCCTGACTGGTCTGCAGCTATGCAGCTCCATACACAACAAACTGTGATGCACTGTGTATTCTGACACCTTTCTATCAGAGCCAGCATGAACTTCTTCAGCAATTTGAGCAACAGTAGCTCGTCTGTTCAGGCGGATTCGTGTCAGCCTTCCTTGGCCGCCCATGACCCTGTCGCTGGTTCACCACTGTTCCTTCCTTGGACCACTTTTGATAGATACTGACCAAATAAATACTATGTGGAAAAGGGTGTGCATTCCCACACATACTTTTGACCATCCATAGACCTCCTGCAAAGGTTTTCAGGCACAGGAAACCAGCGTTCATTTTGTACCAATGTTGTTTTCAGTGATCCAGTTGAGCAGATATATAGTGTTTTTAATGGCTTTCAGTTTTTATCCCTGTTTAAATGTGTGGAGTGGATTGTTTCTATAAGGACACGGCGGTTGCTGGAAGGTAAAGATGCACAGCCGAGGTGCAGTGGAGGTGCAGGACGCACAGCTGCAGCACCTCTGACCTGCTGCAACACAGCAAATAAAAGAAACAGAAACTGTTTATGTGGGGAAAGGACCTGATTATTTTTGTACATAAACGTGTTGGTGCATTCGGTTTACTCTCAACTCAAACAAGAGAATACACATTATCCATTACACAGGCTGCTGACTCATCTCGTGCATCTGGCTCACTCTGTGTCCCCCTCTGTCTTCAACACTCCTCTGCTCTGGTAGGATTCTTTGACAGTAAGTTTCTCATCAAAGAGCCTCTGGCTCTGCCCTGTCTGGTTTATACTTTTCTGTTGGACTACTTTCTTTTAATTGGTCTCTGCGAGTGTTGTATGTGTGAGGACGCAGTATTCTTAGCGTCCGCCACATGCTGCAACTCTGATGCCTTTTTGGTGTCTGTAATATCCACAGTGTGTCCACCATATAACATATTTTCCTTGTCTCAACCTCCATAAAACAAATGTTGTTTTCATTCTGTGTGACAGTCCTTTTTCAGTCTTATTGTCTTAATGATTTAGTCTTAATGAATATTAATTTGGGGCATTTCATTGACCATTTATAGGCAATTATGGGCATTACATGGCATCCACAAAAGGTGCGCCACATTTTCCATTAACTGTGATTTATAAAGGAAAACTGGCATAAGACATGCCTACGCCTTGTTTTATGAATCTGAATATTTTTGTGTAAACACTTTCTGTGTTTCATCCATATGCCATCTTTTAAGGTGAATCCTACATACAGTTTTGTAAATGAGCCCCCAGGCCTTTTTCTTTCAGGGCTCAAAATTGACCCAGTCTATTTGGACTGTTTATGAAGCAACTATGAATTAATTCCCAATTTTTTACTGGCATTGTATTTTCATTTAGTGATTTCCTGAGCGCCTGGTGGCCGAGTCTTTGCCCACGGGACCCGGCCGGGCCCAGCCCGAAGGAGCAACGTGGGCCCGCCCTCCCGTAGGCCCATCACCCGCGAGAGGGTTCCGAAGGGGCTGATGCGTTGTGATTTGGGTGGCAGTCGTGGGCCCCGACAACCCATTCCCAGGACATGGAATCTCACAGTGGGGACATGGAATGTCACCTCGCTGGGGGGGAAGGAGCCTGAGCTAGTGCGGGAGGTTGAGCGGTACCGGCTAGAGATAGTCGGGCTCACCTCCACGCACAGTCGGGGCTCTGGAACCCAACTCCTTGAGAGAGGCTGGACTCTTTTCTACTCTGGAGTTGCCCACAATGAGAGGCGGCGGGCTGGTGTGGGCTTGCTAATAGCCCCCCAGCTCAGCCGCCATGTGTTGGAGTCTTCCCCGGTGAACGAGAGGGTCGCCGCCCTGCGCCTTCGGGTCAGGGATAGGTGCCTCACTGTCATTTCGGCCTATGGGCCGAACGGCAGCGCAGAGTACCCGGCCTTCTTGGAGACCTTGGGAGGGGTGCTGGAAAGTGCTCCGACTGGGGACCCCATCATCCTGCTGGGGGACTTCAATGCTCACGTGGGTGGTGATAGTGTTACCTGGAGGGGCGTGATTGGGAGGAACGGCCCCCCCGATCTGAACTCGAGTGGTGTTCTATTATTGGACTTCTGTGCTAGTCACAGTTTGTCCATAACGAACACCATGTTCAAGCATAAGGGTGCCCATCAGTGCACGTGGCACGGGGTTAGGGTTAGGTCAATGATCGTGTCAATGTTTGTGGTCGTGTCAACTGACCTCCGGCCGTGTGTCTTGGACACTCGGGTGAAGAGAGGGGCTGAGCTGTCAACTGATCACCACCTGGTGGTGAGTTGGATCCGCTGGCGGGGGAGGAAGCTGGACAGACTTGGCAGGCCCAAACGTACTGTGAGGGTCTGTTGGGAACGTCTGGTGGAACCATCTGTCAGAGAGGTCTTCAACTCTTACCTCCGGGAGAGCTTTGACCAGATCCTGAGGGAGGCTGGAGACATCGAGTCCAAATGGACCATGTTCTCTGCCTCCATTGTTGACGCGGCCATTCGGAGCTGTGGCCGTAAGGTCTCCGGTGCCTGTCGCAGTGGCAATCCCCGAACCCGGTGGTGGACACCGGAGGTAAGGGATGCCGTCAGGCTGAAGAAGGAGTCTTATCGAGCTTGGCTGGCTCGTGGGACTCCTGAGGCAGCCGACGGGTACCGGCAGGCCAAGCGCGCTGCGGCCCGGGTGGTTGTGGAAGCAAAAACTCGGACATGGGAAAAGTTCGGGGAGGCCATGGAGGAGGACTACCGGTCGGCCTTGAGGAGATGCTGGCAAACCGTCCGGCGCCTCAGGAGGGGGAAGCAGTACCCTGCCAACACTGTTTACAGTGGTAGTGGGGAGCTGTTGACTTCGACTGGGGATATTGTTGGACGGTGGAAGGAATACTTCGAGGACCTCCTCAATCCCACTGACACATCTTCCGTAGAGGAAGCAGAGGCTGGGGACCCAGAGGCTGACTCATTCATCACCCAAGCTGAAGTCACTGAGGTAGTTCGGAAGCTCCTCAGTGGCAAGGCACCGGGAGTGGATGAGATCCACCCTGAGTACCTCAAGTCTTTGGATGTTGTAGGGCTGTCTTGGTTGACACGCCTCTGCAACATCGCGTGGCAGTTGGGGACAGTGCCTCTGGACTGGCAGACCGGGGTGGTGGTCCCTCTATTTAAAAAGGGGGACTGGAGGGTGTGCTCCAACTACAGGGGGATCACACTCCTCAGCCTCCCTGGTAAAGTCTATTCCAGGGTACTGGAGAGGAGAATTCGGCCGATAGTCGAACCTCGGATCCAGGAGGAACAATGCGGTTTTCGTCCTGGTCGTGGAACACTGGACCAGCTCTATACCCTCCGCAGGGTGCTTGAGGGCTCATGGGAGTTTGCCCAACCAGTCCACATGTGTTTTGTGGACTTGGAGAAGGCATTCGACCGTGTCCGTCGTGGCATTCTGTGGGAGGTGCTTCGGGAGTATGGAGTTCGGGGCCCTCTGCTAAGGGCCGTACGGTCTCTGTATGATCGGAGCAGGAGCTTGGTTCGCATTGCCGGCAGTAAGTCAGACCTGTTTCTGGTGCATGTTGGACTCAGGCAGGGCTGCCCTTTGTCACCGGTTCTGTTCATTATTTTTATGGACAGAATTTCTAGGCGCAGCCAGGGGCCAGAGGGAGTCCGATTCGGGGACCACAGGATCTCATCTCTGCTTTTTGCAGATGATGTTGTCCTGTTGGCTCCTTCGAACCAGGACCTTCAGCTTGTACTGGGGCGGTTTGCAGCCGAGTGCGAAGCGGCTGGGATGAGAATCAGCACCTCCAAGTCTGAGGCCATGGTTCTCGACCGGAAAAAGATGGCTTGTTCCCTCCGGGTTGGAGAAGAGTCCCTGCCTCAAGTGGAGGAGTTTAAGTATCTTGGGGTCTTGTTTACGAGTGAGGGGAGGATGGAACGCAAGATCGACAGACGGATTGGTGCGGCGGCAGCAGTAATGTGGTCGTTGCGCCGGTCTGTCGTGGGGAAGAAGGAGCTGAGCCAAAACGCGAAGCTCTCGATTTTCCAGTCAATCTACGTTCCTACCCTCACCTATGGTCATGAACTCTGGGTCATGACCGAAAGAACAAGATCTCGGATACAAGCGGCTGAAATGAGTTTCCTCCGCAGGGTGGCGGGGCGCTCCCTTACAGATAGGGTGAGGAGCTCTGTCACCCGGGAGGAGCTCGGAGTAGAGCCGCTGCTCCTCCACGTCGAGAGGAGTCAGCTGAGGTGGCTTGGGCATCTATATCTGATGCCTCCTGGGCGCCTCCCTAGGGAGGTGTTCCGGGCATGCCCCACTGGGAGGAGGCCCCGGGGAAGACCCAGGACACGCTGGAGTGACTATGTCGCTCGGCTGGCCTGGGAATGCCTTGGGGTCCCTCCGGAACACCTGGAAGAAGTGTCCAGGGAGAGGGAAGTCTGGGTGTCCCTGCTCAGACTGCTGCCCCCGCGACCCGGCCCCGGATAAGTGGAAGATAATGGATGGATGGATGGATTTCCTGTTCTATTTTGAAGAAGTCTTCTCTTTTGTGTCTGTGTTGACTTTACTTCCTGTCTTTGTTGATTTTCCACCTTTTCTCTGTCACCTGTGTTTGATTACTTCATTAGTCTTTGTGGATTTAGTCTCTATGTTTTTCCTTTTTAAGTTGTTAGGTTGCCTGTTCCCCTTTTTTGTGTTTTTCCCCATCCTGCTTTGCTCCTGATTACATTCAGGAACATTATTTCTAGTTTTTTGACACTTTAGTTTGGATTTCTCATTGTTGGACTAATCTTGACTCTTGTTGTGTCTTCCAGGCACCTGTCTCCAGATTGTCTAGCAGCCGATGCCAACCTGCAGCCAAATCCTCTGGTATCAGCCTCCTTTCCTGTGCCTCGGCCTTGTTGCAGGCCTCTGCTGTGGTTGCAGCTTTGCCACCATCTGTCAGTACAGTCCCATCTTTGCTGCTGACCTCCAGAGGGATTATTGACTTTGCTACCAGCTATAGGGGGTTCCATCGTTGCCACTGACTCTCATTGGAATCTCCAAACACCAGCCTCTGGTCCTCGTTGCTGGCCTCCTGAAAGCTTCCTCCTTTGCAGTTGGCCTCTAGAGTGGTTCCATCTACTTCGCTGGTCTCCAGAACATCCCCTACTTGTTCTACTTGTTTGACCTTTCACCTGAGTCCAGGCCCTGCACCTGAGGTTTCCTGCTCAGACCCTGGGCCGCCCCACCTCACCTCTCTGCTCAGGCTCTGAGAGTCGTTCCTTGAAGGGGTCACATTTGAGGTTGGGGGTCAGGGGTTAAAGGTCCTTCATCATGTCTGTGTTGAATTAACCTCTTGTTTTTGTCTTTTTCCTGCCCTGTTACATTATTGCTTTGGTTTACTCTTTCCTGATTCTTTCCCTGTCTGTTCACTCACTGTGTTTTCCTCCATTCATTACTGATTACTCAAACCAGTCTGTGAATTGAATTTCTTTGAAATGACAGTACTTTAACTTGAGTAAAATATCCTAAATATTTCCATTCCTGTTCTTAAGTGCATTCCTCATAATTACTGTAAGTTGAGTATTTGCTGCTTCATCATGAATCAGATTATTGTAAAGGTGGTGGTGGTTCAGAGATTACATCACTCATGAATATTTTTTGATCACATGAACATGACACACAAGTGTGTGTGAGGACAGTTATTAAATGACCTGTGAGGGCAGACAAACCCTGCAGACCAGCTCTGCCTACATGGAAACAAACCAGGTCTCTACCCTGCAGACTGTCTGCACAGAGAAAATGAATGTGGGTGATTTCAGATTTTGCATTTAAACTCAACAGGAAACTAAAGATGTCATGTTTTCACTGCTGCGTGTGTGCAAACTGCATAAAAAAAATTGTGCTTTTGTGCTTCAATTACATCAACAGGTTTTTGTTTATCTTTGCTCTTAAATTCTTCTCTAATATGTTGTTTGCAAATCAGTCTCAGACTAACAATACTGATGGATTTCAGTACTGGCAGATTCTAGAAATTGTGTTGTTTTCTACTCCAAATACACTACCATGCTGTCTGTTCCTCTTCATTAATGTCACCATGTTATTCACCCTGAGGAGTAAATCTGTGTTTCGGGAGACCTCCCGTTACATTCTGCTGTTTAACCTCCTTTTTGCAGACACTCTACTGCTGGCACTCAGTCAGTTACTGTACCTACTGGCTGTGTGTAGAGTAAGACTGACGTATCCTGTGTGTGGTTTTCTCACAATGCTCACCATTCTTAACGATGTGATCTCCCCTCTCACACTGGTGGTGATGTCTGTGGAGAGATATGTAGCTGTGTGCTACCCACTGAGACACGCTGCCATCATCACCATCAGGAACACAGCAGTGGCTGTCATTGTGGTTTGGGCCTTCAGTTTACTAAATATCTTTATTCGAGTTGTTTTGTTGTTAGATTTTCCATTTGAAGACCTGGAGAGCCTGCAGATGACAGATCCTTGCTCTGACATAGCCATGTTTCTTAATCCACTGTCTGATCATTATGACAAAGCCTACACTTGTTTTGTGTTTGTATCAGCTGGTGTTGCAGTGAGTTGCTCCTATATTGGTGTGATGGTAGCAGCCAGATCAGCCTCCACAGACAAAGCTTCTGCTCATAAGGCTCGAAACACACTGCTGCTACATCTGGTGCAGCTGGGACTCACTCTCTCCTCAACTATGCACGCTTCTATTGTTTTATCACTCTCAACAATACTGCAAAGATTAGTAATTGTACGCATGAAAAGAATTTTCTATGTGTTTATTTTTATCCTCCCCAGATGTCTGAGTTCTCTCATCTATGGTCTCAGAGACCAGACCATCAGACCTGTCCTCATGTACCATCTCTGCTGTCGACTGAAACTCAGTCGTTACAACAAGGGGTGAAGTCTGATAAAATGCAGTGAATGATCCAAGCATCATTTTCAAGCATGAATATTGATTTAGAACAAAATTCAATGTGTTTATTTTAAAAAGCTTCTCACACCTGCTCCACCATTCAGTCTGCTTCCAGGTTGTAAACCAGACCAGCTCTGCCCTTCAGCCTGGCCTCCTGGTCAGACTCCAAACCAGACTCTTGACCATTTCTAACAGCTTAAAAGTGACGTGGTGTAGTTTGACTATTTATGAAGCACAGAGTATAAATTAACACCCAATTCTGTATGTTTTCAGGTTTAACTTTAGTTATTCCATTTTATTTTGAAAGGTTTTTGCTTTTGTGTATTTGTGTACTTTACTTCCTGTCTTTGTCCTTTACCTGCCGATTTTCTCCGTCATCTGTGTTTGATTTGTGTATTTAGTCTGTGTGTTTTCCCTGTTTGACTTGTCAGTTTGTCTCCCTCTGTTCACCATTGCCACGTTTTTGCCTTTACTGCTTTGGTCCCGGTGTTTTGGTCAACACTCCGGGTTGGGTTTGTCATTTTTGGACTAGCCTTGTCACCGGCCTCCTGCTCAGCCCTCCTGCCTTTTCTGCAGACCAGCCATAGGACTTCCACCGTGCTGTCCAGACGCCTGTCTCCTGGTCTTCAGACACAAGAAACCTATCAAGCAGACCACCCTGACCTGCAGCCAAACTCTTTTATTTTGTAACAGTCTGTCTATGTTTACTTTACTTCCTGTCTTTCTCTTTTTCTTTACGATACTGCTGTTTTTAACCCCTTCTGATTAGTTTCCTGTGTTTCTACTTCCTGTGTTTTCCTCCTGTCTTTGCCAGTGTTACCTTATGGTTTTGGACTTTTGGTTACTCTGGATTTCTTCATCATCTGATTGTGACCTGTGCCTGCCTCAGCCTCCATAAGCCTTTGTATTTTGACTCTGCTTTGATTAAATCTTTGAATTGTAACTATTTTGTCTGAAGTCTGCATTTCGACTCCATTCAATTGTTTTTCCTGTTTTCCCCGCTGGACGTGTGACACCAGTGCCGTGGTGCTCACAAGCACTGGATGCTGCACTTTGACCGGCTTCCAAAAAGTTGGCCACTTGGAAGACAGAGGGTTGTTTCAGACAGAAGATGAACTGAGGGGCTGCATTAAGGGACAGTGTCAAATAAATACATAGTTACAATGTAAAATGTAAATGTGTGTAAAGGTGCATGTGCCTTATCTACCATTCGGAACAGTTGTATAAAAATATGAAGCTGTGATCTGTAGAAAATATTTGATGAATAGAAATACAAGAACAGATGTAAGAATTCTTCACAAAAAATATGAATATGCTACAATCATATGTAATGGTGTAAAAAATGTTGTATGTATTGCACAGTGAGTTTTTGCACCAGTTGTTGTGAGTTCAGGTCAGTATTGCACATATGAATTATTGTATGATAGCCAGTCGTGCACAGTTTAAGTGTTGCTTAACACTCTGTCTGATACCCAGTGTTGCAGGTGCATGTACTGCAGTCTGTCAGTCAGGTAGTCCACAATCCAGGACACGAGGGGGGCGTCCACCTGCATTGCTGTCAACTTGTCACCCAGTAGAGCCAGATGGATGTTGTTGAACACACTGAAGAAGTCAAAAACACTTGACCCCGACAATACTCACCGGCTTGTCCAAGTGGGCATAGACATGGTTGAGCAGGTAGATGATGGCGTCCTCAAGTCCAAGTCAGGGCTCATAGGCAAACTGGAGGAGGTCCAAGAGTGGCTTGACCATGGGCCAGAGCTGCTCCAGGACAAGTCTCTCCAGGGTCTTCATGATGCGGGAGGTCAATGCCACATGTCTGTGGTCGACCCGCCACTGGGACGTGGCGTCTTCATCACAGGAACGAGGCAGTACTTCTTCCACAGCATGGGGACCATCTGAAGACTTAGGCTCACGATGAAGACATAATTAAGTACCCCACATAGCTGGGGAGGCACAGGCTTTGAGCATCCTGGGGTTGACACCATCAGGGCCCATAGTCTTGCTTGAGTGGAGTCTCATGAGCTCATGAGTGGTTCCACCTTTGTCGTTGACCTTCAGAGCAGCGCTGCTTATGTCACCATCGTCCACAGTGATCCCAACTACATGGCAGCCCTCCAGATCATCCTCCAGTGTGGTTCCATCTCTTGAAGAAAAAGATTCTCTGACGTCCAAAAACTCTGGCTGGTTCAAGATCAGTTTTGTTCACTACACAGTAAAGACAGCCTCACTACATGGTGGCATGATACAGCTGACTGTTTGTAGTAGGCTTGTGTGTCGTGTTTATTTACAGTTTACAGGAAATAACATAAAGACCAGATTGCTAATTTTCAGGAAGGCAGGGACAGAAGCTTCCTGAACCAAAATGCATACTGGGTGTGAACCCAGTGGGAGAGCGCCTGAGAGATACAATGTGAAAGTCTGTGGCTTTGTGATACAACTTGGGTCCTTCTTGATCAACAGAAAGTCATCACGTAATTACTAAGACTAAATGGGGAGAGTGTTTGGGGTCGGGTAAGGTATGGTTTCATGTGGGTTCATTTGCAGAGATATGTTATTTCATGTAAAAACACTGACTATCAACAGAGCCAAGCATTCAAATAAGAATATACAAAAAACATACCAAGAGAAGAATTAAGCTAGAAAAAAATAAAATACCCCTCAGACCTGCCTAGAGCTGCCTTTCCACAGCAAAAGTTGTTTCTTTGCTGTCTGGCTGGCAGTTTCCACAGTGGCAGCCCCCACATTTTGGCTCACATGCTGTGTCGATGCTGTCCCATCTCCACCACTCAAGTCCTGACTGGTAGCTGCTGTTCTTGGCTCTTGAAGTTGGATGTTGGCTTGACTGTTTTGGTGGAGGTTACACTGGGACCCAACTGAGTTCATCATATTTTACAGCAGCTGCTCTCATTGGTCATGCAAAATGTGTTTTGGACATATGGGCTGACACAGTAAGCTCCTCAAAGAGCTCAGGATGCGTTCCTCCAATTGTCTTCCCAGTGGTCCGTCTCACAGAATGAGGTCCCTGACAGCTTTGATCCTCTGAAGCATGAGCTGGCCATCTCTGTGACTTATGAGCAGGTGTATTTCTCTGGGTCTCACAAGTTCACATCTGGGAAGAATTTATGGAGCTGCTTTGGTGTCACATGCTTGTGGATGTCAGCAATGTTGTTCGATCCATAACAAACCAAATGGGGTGATTTGAAGGTGCCTTTGGGAGTCTTTACTCTGATTTTTAGGAGATATCGCCTTGTCTCCACATGGACCTTTATCCCTCCAACTCCATGGACAAGTGTGATTTCTTTACTTCTGAGGTTCAGCCTGCTTGCAGCCCTTGTGGGTTATATAATTGGTATCTGAAGCCAATTAATAGCACCCTTTTAACCACCATTACAATAAACCCCTTCCTTTCACAGACATTATTAAACTTTTAAACATTCAGTAAAGTAAAACTAGCCAAATGTTATTCAAGGGTTAACAATGGAGCCATGTGTTGCTAGGTGACCGACCCTGTGGCTAAGCTAACGATTGCAAACAATGGCACTGAGCAGCAAACAGTCTTCAAGTCCTGCCTCTCTGTTTTTGTTGTTGTCTCCAGTTGCACAGGTCCAGTGTGAGTTTGAACCAGGCCACCACCAGCCTCTCACTGTGGTGGCGTCTGCACCGGCACTGTCAGTCTTCTCTTTCACACTGAGGCTGTGCGCCACCTTTAAGGGTCCAGGCTGCACACAGGGCAAAAAGTTGACTGGATTTCACTCAAACGATGAAAGAGCTTTTCCTTTTTCTTCCATCTTTTAGCCTCCACGATTATGGGGATCATAGTTTGATTTGACACAACAAATAGCTTCTGGGTTACCTTAAGGGGTCTGAGGCTTCCTCTGCATTAACTCGTGGGTATACACTATGGTGACAAATATTTAGGGAAAAGTCCCAGGGCATGTTGGGTGGACGGGGGAAAGGGACTCAGACAGCAAAGCCTCTCTGATAATGACGGTTTTGCACCAGCGCTCATTAACATACAGACACACACTTCCGCCCTGTGATTTGCCAGTGACACCGGCATCCCAGTCGAGGCAGACAGGCTCACCAAACCTAGCAACTGACAGTTCCACATTCAAGTCTCTATCCGAAAGCCATGTTTCAATAAAGGCCAATAAGCATGCATCACTGAATTCGTGCTAAAATTGCTTCACTGCAGAAGAAAGTCTTTGCTATCCTGAATCTGTGCTGGGTGATCATGCAGGATTATTTATAGTATTTATGGTAACCCCACAAAAGATAATCCTCAAATGTGTACCATGATCCACCATCAACAAACATCTATTCTTTTACAAGTGTATGCGTGTTATATATTGTCAACCCACACTACACTTTAAGTTAATCCGTTAATATCATAGCTGTATGCATACCTTATTTCATGGCTCTGAGAAATTGTGATGAGCATTTTTTTACATTTTACAGACTAAATAATTAATGGATTGATTGCAAAAATAATCTGCAGATTAATTGATGACAAAAGTAATTGTTAGTCAGAGTCCCAGTCTGTGATAAAATTACTTTATTACTGTATACTTTTATTTATTTATTTATTTATTCATTTATTTTTTGCTCCCAAATCTTGCTTTGCATTTTTCAGTTCATTTTCTAGAGTGATTGTGATAATTGAACTTGAGGACATGGTATCTACACTCCTGTGCATAATGAATGTTTGGGAGAGGTAGCTCTGTCCCTGGCACACAAAAGCCCTGGCTAAGGATCTTAATGGACTTTCTCAGCACTCAATGCCTGAATGTCAGTCTGCCTTTCAGTCTGGTAGCCTCCTATGGGAACCTCAATCTGCTAACTTCCCACATGTTAGCCACTGGCTTGCTAGCCCCCGGTCCATTGACCAGTTGGCTAGCACAGAACCAGCAGTTACCTGTCTGATCCTGCTCTGGAGCCATTGTCTAGGAAGGCTTCCAGAAGGAAGCATGGCTTCTGTCAATGTGCTGCCCAGCTGCCCAGTGTCCCAGAGACTCAGCTGCCCTGCAACCTGGAGGTTCTGCTACCCAATACTCCAGCCCACATATCTTCAGCCCCTGGGTCAACCAACACCACATCTGTTTCTGAGTCACCCTTCATTTCTCCAGTCCAATCCAGGCCGCAGCCTTCTCTGCTTTCTTTTTTGGTCAGACCATAGCCATCTCCTGTCCAGGATGGGCCACAGCCATTTGCGGTTCCTCTTTCAGTGGCCTGTAGCCATTTTGTGTCAAGGCTGGGCCACAGCTCTGTCTCCCAGCTAGGTTGCTGCCATTTCCAGGCCTCTCGCAGCTGGTCTGCCACAACCATATCCAGCCCTGACACCGGCCTCCTGACCAGCTCTCCTGCCACCGGACTCCAGTTATGCACTCTACCTGGAGTCTCCAGTCCTGTTCTCCAGACTTCAGAAGGCTGTCCAGCAGCCCATCCCCACTTGAAGCAGAATCTGCCGATGCTAGCTTCCTTTCCTGTGCTCCAGCCACGTCACTGGCCTCCAGAGCGGTCCTGCCTTCAGGAGGGATAAAGAGCATTTCTACCGTAGTTAGCAGAGGAGTCTTGCTTTTGTTGCTGACCTTCAAAGGTGTTTCACCTTTATTACCGGTGTCCAGTGGTGTTTCCCCTTCATTTCTAACCTCCAGAAGGGTTCCACCTTTGTTGCCAGCCTCCAGAGAGGTTCCTCCTTCCCCAGGGGCCTCCAGAGGGGTGCATCTATGTCACTGGTCTCCATGTCAGTCTCCTGAGTGGCTCCAGCTGTCTGGTCATCCTTCTGCCCTCCCTCCAGACGTGCTCCAGTGTTGTCTTTATAAAAGCAAATAGAGCCTCAGCTGCCCAGCATCCCTGAGACTCAGCTATTCAGTTTCCCTGCCAATCACCTGTACATACTGAGCTGCAGCCATCTCCTCTTCCGTCTGGTCCGTAGACGTCCCTGTTTCTGGCTGTGCCACAGCTATCTGCTGGTCCTCCCTGTTCGTGAGGTGCAGTTGTCTCCTTATCATGAGAAAACATAAGCCTAACCCTAACCATAATCCCAACCCAGACAGACAAACAAGGAAAAGAACAAGCTCAGCTCAGATTCCATCCTGATCATCTCAAATTTCTCACTGCAAAAAAGAAAACTCTGCATTGTAATTCAGCTTTAGTCTAAACCATAGCCTGTAGGCCAAAACGCACTAAAAACTGCAATTCATATGTAAATTTAAGATTCTATGACACACTGATGGCTTCAGATTTAAATTGCCCTCACCAAAGAACCAACAGTATTTTAGGAAAAGGTTGCTCTTCATATGTCTCTACTTATTTCTTCACTATTATTATTAATGTTAATAGTAGTTTACTTCTATTGTCCTCTGAGGGGAAAAATCCTCACCGTTTTGCAGCTCAGACTATATAAAACGTCTAAACTGTGCACGCTATTCATGCTTTTGTATTAAAACAGCAGGATAATTTGCATCAGTTTCACTCAGTTTACATCAGTGAAGACGTTTTAGACCACAGCAGACAGCAAACTGAACACCAACACACACCGAGGAGATGCAGTAGGAGAGGACAGTTCATCAACAGGACAGCTCAAAATGGTGTGGGTGAACTGAATGTATGTATAAAGGGCCAGTATAAGATAATTAAAGAATGATGAATCATTCAAAGCTACACAAGTTGAGCTGTAGAATAAAATGTAAAGCTGCAAATAAACATGATAGGTTTCCTATAAATCGGTAAGAGTCTGCTGAAAGCCAGTATATAAATAAAATTTCCATGAAGACACAATTTTTACTTAAAAAATTACAATATTCTTTCCACCCCTGTTCAAAATTGCAATTCTTATAATTACTGTGAGTTGGGTATGTGCTGTTTGTCATGAATATGATGAAGTGGATCAGATTATTGAGGCCGTGGAGAACGAGACATTACATCAGCCATTTTTTAAAATCATATTAACATGAAACACAAGGGAGAAAGAGCTCATAAATGACATGCAAGAGCAGACAAACCCTGCAGACCAGCTCTGCCTACATGGAAACAAGCCAGGCCTCTACCCTGCAGACTGTCTGCACAGAGAAAATGAATGTGGATGATTTTGTGTTTTGCATGTGACCATAACAGGTATTTGTACTATAAAGATCTCCTCACTATTCTAGGAACGCAAACTGGGCTTCAGTGACATCAACAAGTTAATATTCATTTTTATAATTTTTCTATGATGTTGTATGCAAATCAGTCTCAGATTCTCATCATCTCTACTGAACAGCAGTATCGGGGATTTCTGGAAAGAGTGTTGTTTTCTATGCTGATTGGAATGCCATGCTGTCTGTTCCTCTTCATTAATGTCACCATGTTATTCACCCTGAGGAGTAAATCTGTGTTTCGGGAGACCTCCCGTTACATTCTGCTGTTTAACCTCCTTTTTGCAGACACTCTACTGCTGGCACTCAGTCAGTTACTGTACATAATGGCTACTTGTAGAATATTTCTGACGTATCCTGTGTGTGGTTTTCTCACAATGCTGTCCAGCCTCACAAATGACATCTCCCCTCTCACACTGGTGGTGATGTCTGTGGAGAGATATGTAGCTGTGTGCTACCCACTGAGACACGCTGCCATCATCACCATCAGGAACACAGCAGTGGCTGTCATTGTGGTTTGGGCCTTCAGTTTACTACATGTCCTCATTCGAGTTGTTTTGTTGTTAGATTTTCCATTTGAAGACCTGGAGAGCCTGCAGATGACAGATGTTTGCTCTATCGTGGCCATGATTCTTAATCCACTGTCTGATCATTATGACAAAGCCTACACTTGTTTTGTGTTTGTATCAGCTGGTGTTGCAGTGAGTTGCTCCTATATTGGTGTGATGGTAGCAGCCAGATCAGCCTCCACAGACAAAGCTTCTGCTCATAAGGCTCGAAACACACTGCTGCTACATCTGGTGCAGCTGGGACTCACTCTCTCCTCAACTATGCACACTTCTATTGTTGTATCACTCTCAACAATACTGCAAAGATTAGTAATGGTACGAATCAAGAGTATTTTCTATGTGTTTATTTATATCCTCCCCAGATGTCTGAGTTCTCTCATCTATGGTCTCAGAGACCAGACCATCAGACCTGTCCTCATGTACCATCTCTGCTGTCGACTGAAACTCAGTCATCATAATCAGGGCTGAGGTCTCACAAATTACAGTGAATCATTCAAGCATCATTTTCAGGGACAAATATTCATTTTGAAGAAGTGATTATATAAAAATGTGGAAGTCACACCATGAAAGACAATCCACAAGTGTTGTGTATTTTCAGTACTTTGGACTGATGGCTGGATAAAGGAACAAATTCAAAGATGTGTCAAGGAAATTGTGATGAGCACTTTTTTACATTCTACAGACTAAATAATATATGGATTCATTGTGAAAATGATCAATAATGAAAATAATTGTTAGTCACAGTCCTCGCCCTCCTTTTCTCTCTGTGTTAATGCACTACATGGTTATATGTACATTTTGCTGCTGCAGTGCAGAAAAGCAAATAATATAAAATACAGTTAGAAATCTAAACTAAGTTTAAAAATGTTGCAGCGGATATGTTAGGCCAAGAGAAAACTGTGTGACCTGAATAATGTGGGAAATTATACTGAGAGCACACAGTATGTAAAGTATAATCACCTGCACGTGAGTCAACTTCTTTCACATCACTAAAAGAAAAATGTATTTTTTAAATTTCTGTTATAAAATATGCGTTCATATTTCTAAAGATAATTTATTTTTCAACAGGAGTCAGTGTGACTTTATTTGACCACAGAATATGGTGAACTCAATATAAAAGATATCAAATTAAATTATGACTAATAGTTCGGCCTTCCAACTCTGACAGGATGCACTCTTTAGACTCGACAGGATGTGCTGTTCAATGTCTCGAGAAACTAAATTCTGCTGTTTTTTATTAATTGGGCCATTTCTTGGCAGTGCTTTGGTTTCGGTGGCCTCTTCAGTGATGCACCACACCAACATCATCACCATTTTAAAGAGATACTTCACCAACTTTTCAACCAGTTTTGTATCACTGTAATGTGGGTTGAACATGCAAATAAAAAAGCATAAACAAGAAAAGTTAATACACTCGCATAATTTACCATACTTCATGTACTCTAACATACCCCATAATAAAGTGAAATGAAACTTTGGACCAATTATATCCCACCTTTTTAATGTGTGGCATAAAGTCCCAAAGCTTGCAAAAATCATTAAGACATTCTTTCGTCCATCTCCAATCTTTTATAATTATTCTCTTTTGATAGATGGGAAGCCATTTTTTTTTTTCCTAAGGTGGGGTGACAAGGCTGTTCATTCTCTCCATGACATTGTAGGACAACAAAGTCTCTGTGAATTCCAAGATTTACAAAAGTCCTATAACCCCTGAGCACTTCCTTTTTTTGGTTTAAAGTTGGGTGCAGCAATGCAGGCTCACGGTGTCCCATTGGGCTTGACTTGGATACCCATCCTCTTCATCTGATACTTTATTCTAAAGGTAAAAACAATGGTATTGTCTCAAACCTTTATAAATTTCCAAGGCCTCATACAAACCTTCGCCACTAGTAGACTTTGGAAGAAAGATATTATTACTCAGTCAGATCTGGTTTGGCACATTGTATGGTCAAATGTATCCCTGTCATTGAGAAATCCAAACCATCAAATGATTCATTATAAAGTTATTCAAAGATATGATGTCACACCTCAAAGATTACAACACATGAAACTTAGAACTAATCAATATTGCGACTTTTGCACAGACTTCATTAAGTATACCTGTTCAACTAGTTGTCAGCACAAATATCTAATCAACCAATCACATGGCAGCAACTCATGCATTTAGCCATGTGGACATGATCAAGACGACCTGCTTAAGTTCAAACTGAGCATCAGAGTGGAGAAGAAAAGTGATTAAAGTGACTCTAAACATGGCATGGTTGTTGGTGTCACACAGGCTGCTCTGAATATTTCAGAAACTGCTGATCTACTGGAATTTTCACTCACAACAATCTCTAGGGTTCAAAGAGAACCATCCGAAAAAGAGAAAATATCCAGTCAGCTGCAGTTCTCTGGGAGAAAATGCCTTGTTGATGTCAGAGGTCAGAGGAGAATGGACAGACTGGTTTGACATGACAGAAAGGCAACAGTAACTCAAATAAACACTCGTTACAACCAAGGTACGCAGAAGACCATCTCTGAACACACAACATGTCAAACCTTGAAGCAGATGTACTACAGTAGCAGAAGATCACACCGGGTGCCACTACTGTCAGCTAAGAACAGGAAACTGAGGCTACAATTCACACAGGCTCAGCAAAACTGGATAATAGAAGATTGGAAAAACTTGGCGTGGTCTGATGAGTCTTGATTTCTGCTGCGACATTCAGGTGGTCGGGTCAGACTGTGGGGTAAACAACATGAGAGCATGGATCCATCCTGCCTTGTATCAACGGTTCAGGCTGCTGCTGGTGGTGTCGTGGTGTGGGGGATATTTTCTCGGCTCACATGGGCTCCTTATTACCATCTGAGCATCATTTAAACCTCACAGCCTACCTGAGTATTGTTGCTGACCATGTCCATCCCTCTATGACCACAGTGTACACATCTTTCTGATGGCTACTTCTGGCAGGAAAACACAAGATGTCACAAAGCTCAAATCATCTCAGACTGGTTTCTTGACCATAACAATGAGTTCACTGTACTCCAGTGGCCTCCACAGTCACCAGATCTCTGTTCAACAGAACACCTTTGGGATGTGGTAGAACGGGAGATTTAGATCATGGATGTGCAACTGACAAATCTGCAGCAACTGCGTGATGCTATCATGTCAAGATGAACCAAAATCCCTGAGGAATGTTTCCAGCACCTTGTTGAATCTATGCTGTGAAGAATTAATGCAGTTCTGAAGGCAAAACAGGGTCCAGCCCGCTATGAGCAAGGTGTACCTAATGACGTGGCCAGTGAGTGTATACTTTATGTATACTCATGGCTTTCTCTGTGGGTATCATCATGGATGATGGAGGAAATTGGCTTAAGTATTTAATTCCTTTGCTCTTGACTGCTGCTGGTTTACGTCTATGATGGTCATTGGATTCCTGGCTGGCAAATGGGTGGCTCCAGCCAGTCTTTATGAAAGCAATTTGAGCCTCTGATGCCTAGCATCCCTGAGACTCTGCTGTCCAGCTTCCCTGCCGACACCTCTCTAGTCCCCATGTTGACTGACACTAAGAGAACTCCTGAGCCATCCAACGTCTCTTCAGCCCCTGGATCATTCGAAATTACATTTGTTCCTGTGTCCCCCTGCAACTCACCTGCTTCTGAGTCTGGAACACCTGTTCCTGTTAAGATGCGTCCAACTCCTGTTGCAGCTGTGCCACAGCCATCTCCTGCTCCTCCTGGGCTGCAGTTGTCCCTGGTTCCTGTGGTGCTGCAGTCTTCAGGGCCTGTACCGCAATCATCTCCTGATCTTTCCAAGCTGCAACAGGCTTTATTTCATAGTAACCACAGCCTCCTGACTCCCTGTTACCATCAGCTCATCTGCCAGGATTCCCATTGCCTGCCTTCAGCACTGCAGCCATGTCACTGGTCTCCTGCTTGGCATCCAAGCCACTAGACTGTCCCTGCACTCCAGAAGCAAATCTCCGGTCCTATTCCATTTTCTCTGCTACACCCTGGCCATCGGCCTCCACACCAGTGCTACCCTATCCTTCAGCCCCCAGAGTGGGTCAGCCTTAGCCACCAGCCTCTGGACCGATTCCATGTATGTTGCCTGTCTCCAGGTCATCCTCCAGAGTAGCTCTACCTGTTTGACGGTCCACAAGCCTGTTCTCCACAACAGCTCTGCCTGTGTTTCCAGCATCCAGGCCGTTGTCCTTCAAAGCTCTGTCCTTTCAGCCCAACCTCCTGGTTACCTTCCAGACCTTCTCTGCTCCTCTATCACTACAACAGGCCACCCACCTGAGGTTCCCTTCTTGGACTCTCTGAGAGCCATTCCTTGAAGGAGGGGTACTGTTATGTTTTTGTTTCTTTGTTTTTGGCCTTTTCTGACCTTATTGATTACCATTTTTATTTACCTTTCTCTGGCTAGTTCCTTGTGTATTTGGACCCTTTGTTTTTCTCCTTTCGAGTGTCCTTGTGGCGTTGGACTTTCATCTGGACTTTTTAGATTTTGGATTTCTTGCTTGGACTCGATTTGTTCACCATCTGATTGTGATCTAAGTGTGCCAATCCTCTCTAACCTTTTTATTTAAATCTTTAAACTGTACTTACTCTGTCTCAGGTCTGAATTTTGGGTCCATTCACTTTACCACACTTAACATGTGCAACGCTGCAGTCCTCACAAGCACCAGGTGCCCATCGACCAGCTTGTTGGAAGCTGTCTATTCAGATGAAAGTGGGTCAAAGTGAGGATGAACTGAGTGGCTGCTGTATGAGATAAGTAAGGATGTTTTTGAACCATGAATCATGCAAAACAAAGTGGAGTTGCAGAATGAAAATGTGATGCTGCAAATGAACATAATAGGTCCCCTTTAAAATGGCAAGAGTCTACTTAAAGCAAGTAGGTAAAAAAAATTCTATAAAGTAACAATGCTTTATTTTACTTGAAGAGTTCTAGTACTTTGTCTATCGCTGTATGTGCTGTTTGTCACGAATATGATGACGTGGATCAGATTATTGAGGCCGTGGAGAACGAGACATTACATCAGCCATTTTTAGAAATCATGTTAACATGAAACACAAGGGAGAAAGAGCTCATAAATGACCTGTGAGGGCAGACAAACCCTGCAGACCAGCTCTGCCTACATGGAAACAAGCCATGCCTCTACCCTGCAGACTGTCTGCACAGAGAAAATGAATGTGGATGATTTTGTGTTTTGCATGTGACCATAACAGGTATTTGTACTACAACAATGTTGTATGCAAATCAGTCTCAGATTCTCATCATCTCTACTGAACAGCAGTATCGGGGATTTCTGGAAAGAGTGTTGTTTTCTATGCTGATTGGAATGCCATGCTGTCTGTTCCTCTTCATTAATGTCACCATGTTATTCACCCTGAGGAGTAAATCTGTGTTTCGGGAGACCTCCCGTTACATTCTTCTGTTTAACCTCCTTTTTGCAGACACTCTACTGCTGGCACTCAGTCAGTTACTGTACATAATGGCTACTTGTAGAATATTTCTGACGTATCCTGTGTGTGGTTTTCTCACAATGCTGTCCAGCCTCACAAATGACATCTCCCCTCTCACACTGGTGGTGATGTCTGTGGAGAGATATGTAGCTGTGTGCTACCCACTGAGACACGCTGCCATCATCACCATCAGGAACACAGCAGTGGCTGTCATTGTGGTTTGGGCCTTCAGTTCACTAAATATCTTCATTCGAGTTGTTTTGTTGTTAGATTTTCCATTTGAAGACCTGGAGAGCCTGCAGATGACAGAGTTTTGCTCTGACATAGTCATGTTGCTTAATCCACTGTCTGATCATTATGACAAAGCCTACACTTGTTTTGTGTTTGTATCAGCTGGTGTTGCAGTGAGTTGCTCCTATATTGGTGTGATGGTAGCAGCCAGATCAGCCTCCACAGACAAAGCTTCAGCTCATAAGGCTCGAAACACACTGCTGCTACATCTGGTGCAGCTGGGACTCACTCTCTCCTCAACTATGCACGCTTCTATTGTTGTATCACTCTCAACAATACTGCAAAGATTAGTAATGGTACGAATCAAGAGTATTTTCTATGTGTTTATTTATATCCTCCCCAGATGTCTGAGTTCTCTCATCTATGGTCTCAGAGACCAGACCATCAGACCTGTCCTCATGTACCATCTCTGCTGTCGACTGAAACTCAGTCATCATAATCAGGGCTGAGGTCTCACAAATTACAGTGAATCATTCAAGCATCATTTTCAGGGACAAATATTCATTTGGAACAAAACTCAATGTCTATTTGTTAAAATATGCTAACATATGAGAAAAGGTGTATTTCCTGACGGTATTTATGTCCCACTGTAAAGTACATGTTCAGTGATTATTATCACTGTATATTAGTAAAATAAGTAACTGGCATAGTAACAGCAGGACTATATTATTTCCCTGAATTATTTATGATTGTCCAAGTTAACCCACAGGTGAATGTTGTTTGTACAATGGAAAGAATATAATCTTTGTATTTGTACATTATTTCTGGCCCATTTTACTGTATTCAAACATATTTTACCCCACTGCATTAGACTCCCCAGCCCTGTTGTTTAAAACCTTCTTTTCAGCAGCACATGGTAGATAAACCAGTAAATCATTTAAAAAGGGATCATACATATCACACTTTGTTTGTTATAGTTGACAATAATGTATCCAAAAACTGAATGTGTAAAATAAAGTACATTACTTTATGAAATTTCAAAGAAATATTTCTCTACAACGTGTGTGTAACACTGACACTCACAAGCCAAAGGAAAACTCATACAGTATGTAGTATCATAATCATTCAGACCTGCACACAATGATTCAACAACTATCAGGTTTTTAAAAGCTTGTTCATATTTCTAAAGATAATTCATTTTGCAGCAGGAGGTAATATGACTTTATCTGATCACAGGCCATGGTGAACTTCAAGCATCACTGATATAAAATGAAATTATGTCTAATAGTTTGACCTTTTCTTAAAGGATGCACGCTTCAGACCTGACAGGATTTACTGTGTAATGTCTTGAGAAACTAAATTCTGCTCCTTTTGATTTTTGGGACATTTCTGGTCAGTGCTTCTGATGAAGGATCTTCCAATTGCTTAAATGCATCTGAAGGAGACGAGGAGCGAGGAGAGAGGATACACACGAGTATCCTACGAGGAAGGAAGGAGGAGTGATGATGATTGGACAGTTTTGATGACTTTCATCATCAGGACCCATGCAGGGAAATCAAATTCTGACTGACAGAAGTTTCTGCAGCACTTTAATGATTCTGTATATTTATATCACACACTTTTTAAAGGACTGATGAGGGAAATTCCAGCGGTGGTGTGCTTACTTTATAGTGTCCTGTACAGGGATGGACAGATAATAAAAGAGTTAAAAGGAATATTAAATGCTTAAACCTAACATCAGAAAGAATACTACTACTAATCAGCCATTTTAAACAGTTTACAGACCTCAATAAATGCTGACAGGTGTTGAAATTCTTCTTAAATAAGTGTTTGTGTGGACATTCGTACCAGTCAGTTCGACAGCTGATTCAGCTGTTATCAGCTCGTCATCAGTAACTGTTGTCACTTCAGACTGATGCTAAAAGGAGCCGAGGATTTTTCATTTCACAAGTTTGTCTCCTCTGTCCTTGCGTCTCTTCCTTGCATCTCTGTCTCTCTCATGTCCTCACTGGAGCTAAGATACGAGTAGAGGAAGGAAATAGAGTAGAGGAGACAAATTTACCGAATTAACTCTTCAAATGGAAAAGCTAACATGGATTCAAATGTAAAGCAATGCCCAATTAACATTTCTAGAAATTATAATACCAAATAAGTTACCCATCCCCCCCCCCCCCCAGACCTAAACTGTCCGAAGCACAGGGAAGAAAAAAAACAGAAAGGAGGAAGAGGAAAACGTGAGAAAGAAAGAGGTAAAGTAAAGATACAGTAGTGAAACGAAGCATCAGTTGTACTGCGTCAGTTATTTAGCACAGTGTACTGTTAAGTTGATCACTTGATTAGGGGGTTGGGGGTCAGGGGTTAAAGGTCCTTCATCATGTCTGTGTTGAATTAACCTCTTGTTTTTGTCTTTTTCCTGCCCTGTTACATTATTGCTTTGGTTTACTCTTTCCTGATTCTTTCCCTGTCTGTTCACTCACTGTGTTTTCCTCCATTCATTACTGTTTGGTCTTTCATCTGTAGTTTTTGGACTTGACCTATATCTACCTGACCCTTCAAAGGGCTTTTGTATCTTGACATTATTTTCATTGAATCTTTGAAGTGCATCCATGACCTAAAATCTACATTTTGGGCCCATTGAGGTATTTCTCCTTGTTACCCCACTTGACACTTTAACTGCCCCTCAGGTGGCTTCAGCAAAGAAAGTGTGTTGTTTCAGAGGATGAACTCAGGGGATGTATGAAGGGCCTGTAAAAGATAAATAAGGATGTTTTTGAACTATGAATCATGCAAAACTGCACTACTGGAGTCACAGAATAAAAATATAAAGCTGGAAATGAGTACAATAGGTCTTCTTTAAAGCAGAGTCTGCTTGAAACCAGTCTGTGAATTGAATTTCTTTGAAATGACAGTACTTTAACTTGAGTAAAATATCATAAATATTTCCATTCCTGTTCTTAAGTGCATTCCTCATAATTACTGTAAGTTCAGTATTTGCTGCTTCATCATGAATCAGATTATTGTAAAGGTGGTGGTGGTTCAGAGATTACATCACTCATGAATATTTTTTGATCACATGAACATGACACACAAGTGTGTGTGAGGACAGTTATTAAATGACCTGTGAGGGCAGACAAACCCTGCAGACCAGCTCTGCCTACATGGAAACAAACCAGGTCTCTACCCTGCAGACTGTCTGCACAGAGAAAATGAATGTGGGTGATTTCAGATTTTGCATTTAAACTCAACAGGAAACTAAAGATGTCATGTTTTCACTGCTGCGTGTGTGCAAACTGCATAAAAAAACTGTGCTTTTGTGCTTCAATTACATCAACAGGTTTTTGTTTGTCTTTGCTCTTAAATTCTTCTCTAATATGTTGTTTGCAAATCAGTCTCAGACTAACAATACTGATGGATTTCAGTACTGGCAGATTCTAGAAATTGTGTTGTTTTCTACTCCAAATACACTACCATGCTGTCTGTTCCTCTTCATTAATGTCACCATGTTATTCACCCTGAGGAGTAAATCTGTGTTTCGGGAGACCTCCCGTTACATTCTTCTGTTTAACCTCCTTTTTGCAGACACTCTACTGCTGGCACTCAGTCAGTTACTGTACCTACTGGCTGTGTGTAGAGTAAGACTGACGTATCCTGTGTGTGGTTTTCTCACAATGCTCACCAGTTTCAGTAATAACATCTCCCCTCTCACACTGGTGGTGATGTCTGTGGAGAGATATGTAGCTGTGTGCTACCCACTGAGACACGCTGCCATCATCACCATCAGGAACACAGCAGTGGCTGTCATTGTGGTTTGGGCCTTCAGTTTACTAAATATCTTTATTCGAGTTGTTTTGTTGTTAGATTTTCCATTTGAAGACCTGGAGAGCCTGCAGATGACAGATCCTTGCTCTGACATAGCCATGTTTCTTAATCCACTGTCTGATCATTATGACAAAGCCTACACTTGTTTTGTGTTTGTATCAGCTGGTGTTGCAGTGAGTTGCTCCTATATTGGTGTGATGGTAGCAGCCAGATCAGCCTCCACAGACAAAGCTTCTGCTCATAAGGCTCGAAACACACTGCTGCTACATCTGGTGCAGCTGGGACTCACTCTCTCCTCAACTATGCACGCTTCTATTGTTGTATCACTCTCAACAATACTGCAAAGATTAGTAATTGTACGCATGAAAAGAATTTTCTATGTGTTTATTTTTATCCTCCCCAGATGTCTGAGTTCTCTCATCTATGGTCTCAGAGACCAGACCATCAGACCTGTCCTCATGTACCATCTCTGCTGTCGACTGAAACTCAGTCGTTACAACAAGGGGTGAAGTCTGATAAAATGCAGTGAATGATCCAAGCATCATTTTCAAGCATGAATATTGATTTAGAACAAAATTCAATGTGTTTATTTTAAAAAGCTTCTCACACCTGCTCCACCATTCAGTCTGCTTCCAGGTTGTAAACCAGACCAGCTCTGCCCTTCAGCCTGGCCTCCTGGTCAGACTCCAAACCAGACTCTTGACCATTTCTAACAGCTTAAAAGTGACGTGGTGTAGTTTGACTATTTATGAAGCACAGAGTATAAATTAACACCCAATTCTGTACGTTTTCAGGTTTAACTTTAGTTATTCCATTTTATTTTGAAAGGTTTTTGCTTTTGTGTATTTGTGTACTTTACTTCCTGTCTTTGTCCTTTACCTGCCGATTTTCTCCGTCATCTGTGTTTGATTTGTGTATTTAGTCTGTGTGTTTTCCCTGTTTGACTTGTCAGTTTGTCTCCCTCTGTTCACCATTGTCACGTTTTTGCCTTTACTGCTTTGGTCCCGGTGTTTTGGTCAACACTCCGGGTTGGGTTTGTCATTTTTGGACTAGCCTTGTCACCGGCCTCCTGCTCAGCCCTCCTGCCTTTTCTGCAGACCAGCCATAGGACTTCCACCGTGCTGTCCAGACGCCTGTCTCCTGGTCTTCAGACACAAGAAACCTATCAAGCAGACCACCCTGACCTGCAGCCAAACTCTTTTATTTTGTAACAGTCTGTCTATGTTTACTTTACTTCCTGTCTTTCTCTTTTTCTTTACGATACTGCTGTTTTTAACCCCTTCTGATGAGTTTCCTGTGTTTCTACTTCCTGTGTTTTCCTCCTGTCTTTGCCAGTGTTACCTTATGGTTTTGGACTTTTGGTTACTCTGGATTTCTTCATCATCTGATTGTGACCTGTGCCTGCCTCAGCCTCCATAAGCCTTTGTATTTTGACTCTGCTTTGATTAAATCTTTGAATTGTAACTATTTTGTCTGAAGTCTGCATTTCGACTCCATTCAATTGTTTTTCCTGTTTTCCCCGCTGGACGTGTGACACCAGTGCCGTGGTGCTCACAAGCACTGGATGCTGCACTTTGACCGGCTTCCAAAAAGTTGGCCACTTGGAAGACAGAGGGTTGTTTCAGACAGAGGATGAACTGAGGGGCTGCATTAAGGGACAGTGTCAAATAAATACATAGTTACAATGTAAAATGTAAATGTGTGTAAAGGTGCATGTGCCTCATCTACCATTCGGAACAGTTGTATAAAAATATGAAGCTGTGATCTGTAGAAAATATTTGATGAATAGAAATACAAGAACAGATGTAAGAATTCTTCACAAAAAATATGAATATGCTACAATCATATGTAATGGTGTAAAAAATGTTGTATGTATTGCACAGTGAGTTTTTGCACCAGTTGTTGTGAGTTCAGGTCAGTATTGCACATATGAATTATTGTATGATAGCCAGTCGTGCACAGTTTAAGTGTTGCTTAACACTCTGTCTGATACCCAGTGTTGCAGGTGCATGTACTGCAGTCTGTCAGTCAGGTAGTCCACAATCCAGGACACGAGGGGGGCGTCCACCTGCATTGCTGTCAACTTGTCACCCAGTAGAGCCAGATGGATGTTGTTGAACACACTGAAGAAGTCAAAAACACTTGACCCCGACAATACTCACCGGCTTGTCCAAGTGGGCATAGACATGGTTGAGCAGGTAGATGATGGCGTCCTCAAGTCCAAGTCAGGGCTCATAGGCAAACTGGAGGAGGTCCAAGAGTGGCTTGACCATGGGCCAGAGCTGCTCCAGGACAAGTCTCTCCAGGGTCTTCATGATGCGGGAGGTCAATGCCACATGTCTGTGGTCGACCCGCCACTGGGACGTGGCGTCTTCATCACAGGAACGAGGCAGTACTTCTTCCACAGCATGGGGACCATCTGAAGACTTAGGCTCACGATGAAGACATAATTAAGTACCCCACATAGCTGGGGAGGCACAGGCTTTGAGCATCCTGGGGTTGACACCATCAGGGCCCATAGTCTTGCTTGAGTGGAGTCTCATGAGCTCATGAGTGGTTCCACCTTTGTCGTTGACCTTCAGAGCAGCGCTGCTTATGTCACCATCGTCCACAGTGATCCCAACTACATGGCAGCCCTCCAGATCATCCTCCAGTGTGGTTCCATCTCTTGAAGAAAAAGATTCTCTGACGTCCAAAAACTCTGGCTGGTTCAAGATCAGTTTTGTTCACTACACAGTAAAGACAGCCTCACTACATGGTGGCATGATACAGCTGACTGTTTGTAGTAGGCTTGTGTGTCGTGTTTATTTACAGTTTACAGGAAATAACATAAAGACCAGATTGCTAATTTTCAGGAAGGCAGGGACAGAAGCTTCCTGAACCAAAATGCATACTGGGTGTGAACCCAGTGGGAGAGCGCCTGAGAGATACAATGTGAAAGTCTGTGGCTTTGTGATACAACTTGGGTCCTTCTTGATCAACAGAAAGTCATCACTATTGTAATTACTAAGACTAAATGGGGAGAGTGTTTGGGGTCGGGTAAGGTATGGTTTCATGTGGGTTCATTTGCAGAGATATGTTATTTCATGTAAAAACACTGACTATCAACAGAGCCAAGCATTCAAATAAGAATATACAAAAAACATACCAAGAGAAGAATTAAGCTAGAAAAAATTAAATACCCCTCAGACCTGCCTAGAGCTGCCTTTCCACAGCAAAAGTTGTTTCTTTGCTGTCTGGCTGGCAGTTTCCACAGTGGCAGCCCCCACATTTTGGCTCACATGCTGTGTCGATGCTGTCCCATCTCCACCACTCAAGTCCTGACTGGTAGCTGCTGTTCTTGGCTCTTGAAGTTGGATGTTGGCTTGACTGTTTTGGTGGAGGTTACACTGGGACCCGACTGAGTTCATCATATTTTACAGCAGCTGCTCTCATTGGTCATGCAAAATGTGTTTTGGACATATGGGCTGACACAGTAAGCTCCTCAAAGAGCTCAGGATGCGTTCCTCCAATTGTCTTCCCAGTGGTCCGTCTCACAGAATGAGGTCCCTGACAGCTTTGATCCTCTGAAGCATGAGCTGGCCATCTCTGTGACTTATGAGCAGGTGTATTTCTCTGGGTCTCACAAGTTCACATCTGGGAAGAATTTATGGAGCTGCTTTGGTGTCACATGCTTGTGGATGTCAGCAATGTTGTTCGATCCATAACAAACCAAATGGGGTGATTTGAAGGTGCCTTTGGGAGTCTTTACTCTGATTTTTAGGAGATATCGCCTTGTCTCCACATGGACCTTTATCCCTCCAACTCCATGGACAAGTGTGATTTCTTTACTTCTGAGGTTCAGCCTGCTTGCAGCCCTTGTGGGTTATATAATTGGTATCTGAAGCCAATTAATAGCACCCTTTTAACCACCATTACAATAAACCCCTTCCTTTCACAGACATTATTAAACTTTTAAACATTCAGTAAAGTAAAACTAGCCAAATGTTATTCAAGGGTTAACAATGGAGCCATGTGTTGCTAGGTGACCGACCCTGTGGCTAAGCTAACGATTGCAAACAATGGCACTGAGCAGCAAACAGTCTTCAAGTCCTGCCTCTCTGTTTTTGTTGTTGTCTCCAGTTGCACAGGTCCAGTGTGAGTTTGAACCAGGCCACCACCAGCCTCTCACTGTGGTGGCGTCTGCACCGGCACTGTCAGTCTTCTCTTTCACACTGAGGCTGTGCGCCACCTTTAAGGGTCCAGGCTGCACACAGGGCAAAAAGTTGACTGGATTTCACTCAAACGATGAAAGAGCTTTTCCTTTTTCTTCCATCTTTTAGCCTCCACGATTATGGGGATCATAGTTTGATTTGACACAACAAATAGCTTCTGGGTTACCTTAAGGGGTCTGAGGCTTCCTCTACAGATAATCCACAAGATAATCCACAAATGTGTACCATGATCCACCATCAACAAACATCTATTCTTTTACAAGTGTATGCGTGTTATATATTGTCAACCCACACTACACTTTAAGTTAATCCGTTAATATCATAGCTGTATGCATACCTTATTTCATGGCTCTGAGAAATTGTGATGAGCATTTTTTACATTTTACAGACTAAATAATTAATGGATTGATTGCAAAAATAATCTGCAGATTAATTGATGACAAAAGTAATTGTTAGTCAGAGTCCCAGTCTGTGATAAAATTACTTTATTACTGTATACTTTTATTTATTTATTTATTTATTTATTGTTTGCTCCCAAATCTTGCTTTGCATTTTTCAGTTCATTTTCTAGAGTGATTGTGATAATTGAACTTGAGGACATGGTATCTACACTCCTGTGCATAATGAATGTTTGGGAGAGGTAGCTCTGTCCCTGGCACACAAAAGCCCTGGCTAAGGATCTTAATGGACTTTCTCAGCACTCAATGCCTGAATGTCAGTCTGCCTTTCAGTCTGGTAGCCTCCTATGGGAACCTCAATCTGCTAACTTCCCACATGTTAGCCACTGGCTTGCTAGCCCCCGGTCCATTGACCAGTTGGCTAGCACAGAACCAGCAGTTACCTGTCTGATCCTGCTCTGGAGCCATTGTCTAGGAAGGCTTCCAGAAGGAAGCATGGCTTCTGTCAATGTGCTGCCCAGCTGCCCAGTGTCCCAGAGACTCAGCTGCCCTGCAACCTGGAGGTTCTGCTACCCAATACTCCAGCCCACATATCTTCAGCCCCTGGGTCAACCAACACCACATCTGTTTCTGAGTCACCCTTCATTTCTCCAGTCCAATCCAGGCCGCAGCCTTCTCTGCTTTCTTTTTTGGTCAGACCATAGCCATCTCCTGTCCAGGATGGGCCACAGCCATTTGCGGTTCCTCTTTCAGTGGCCTGTAGCCATTTTGTGTCAAGGCTGGGCCACAGCTCTGTCTCCCAGCTAGGTTGCTGCCATTTCCAGGCCTCTCGCAGCTGGTCTGCCACAACCATATCCAGCCCTGACACCGGCCTCCTGACCAGCTCTCCTGCCACCGGACTCCAGTTATGCACTCTACCTGGAGTCTCCAGTCCTGTTCTCCAGACTTCAGAAGGCTGTCCAGCAGCCCATCCCCACTTGAAGCAGAATCTGCCGATGCTAGCTTCCTTTCCTGTGCTCCAGCCACGTCACTGGCCTCCAGAGCGGTCCTGCCTTCAGGAGGGATAAAGAGCATTTCTACCGTAGTTAGCAGAGGAGTCTTGCTTTTGTTGCTGACCTTCAAAGGTGTTTCACCTTTATTACCGGTGTCCAGTGGTGTTTCCCCTTCATTTCTAACCTCCAGAAGGGTTCCACCTTTGTTGCCAGCCTCCAGAGAGGTTCCTCCTTCCCCAGGGGCCTCCAGAGGGGTGCATCTATGTCACTGGTCTCCATGTCAGTCTCCTGAGTGGCTCCAGCTGTCTGGTCATCCTTCTGCCCTCCCTCCAGACGTGCTCCAGTGTTGTCTTTATAAAAGCAAATAGAGCCTCAGCTGCCCAGCATCCCTGAGACTCAGCTATTCAGTTTCCCTGCCAATCACCTGTACATACTGAGCTGCAGCCATCTCCTCTTCCGTCTGGTCCGTAGACGTCCCTGTTTCTGGCTGTGCCACAGCTATCTGCTGGTCCTCCCTGTTCGTGAGGTGCAGTTGTCTCCTTATCATGAGAAAACATAAGCCTAACCCTAACCATAATCCCAACCCAGACAGACAAACAAGGAAAAGAACAAGCTCAGCTCAGATTTCATCCTGCTCATCTCAAATTTCTCACTGCAAAAAAGAAAACTCTGCATTGTAATTCAGCTTTAGTCTAAACCATAGCCTGTAGGCCAAAACGCACTAAAAACTGCAATTCATATGTAAATTGAAGCTTCTATGACACACTGATGGCTTCAGATTTAAATTGCCCTCACCAAAGAACCAACAGTATTTTAGGAAAAGGTTGCTCTTCATATGTCTCTACTTATTTCTTCACTATTATTATTAATGTTAATAGTAGTTTACTTCTATTGTCCTCTGAGGGGAAAAATCCTCACCGTTTTGCAGCTCAGACTATATAAAACGTCTAAACTGTGCACGCTATTCATGCTTTTGTATTAAAACAGCAGGATAATTTGCATCAGTTTCACTCAGTTTACATCAGTGAAGACGTTTTAGACCACAGCAGACAGCAAACTGAACACCAACACACACATGAAGGAGATGCAGTAGGAGAGGACAGTTCATCAACAGGACAGCTCAAAGTGGTGTGGGTGAACTGAATGTATGTATAAAGGGCCAGTATAAGATAATTAAAGAATGATGAATCATTCAAAGCTACACAAGTTGAGCTGTAGAATAAAATGTAAAGCTGCAAATAAACATGATAGGTTTCCTATAAATCGGTAAGAGTCTGCTGAAAGCCAGTATATAAATAAAATTTCCATGAAGACACAATTTTTACTTAAAAAATTACAATATTCTTTCCACCCCTGTTCAAAATTGCAATTCTTATAATTAATGTGAGTTGGGTATGTGCTGTTTGTCATGAATATGATGAAGTGGATCAGATTATTGAGGCCGTGGAGAACGAGACATTACATCAGCCATTTTTAGAAATCATGTTAACATGAAACACAAGGGAGAAAGAGCTCATAAATGACATGCAAGAGCAGACAAACCCTGCAGACCAGCTCTGCCTACATGGAAACAAGCCAGGCCTCTACCCTGCAGACTGTCTGCACAGAGAAAATGAATGTGGATGATTTTGTGTTTTGCATGTGACCATAACAGGTATTTGTACTATAAAGATCTCCTCACTATTCTAGGAACGCAAACTGGGCTTCAGTGACATCAACAAGTTAATATTCATTTTTATAATTTTTCTATGATGTTGTATGCAAATCAGTCTCAGATTCTCATCATCTCTACTGAACAGCAGTATCGGGGATTTCTGGAAAGAGTGTTGTTTTCTATGCTGATTGGAATGCCATGCTGTCTGTTCCTCTTCATTAATGTCACCATGTTATTCACCCTGAGGAGTAAATCTGTGTTTCGGGAGACCTCCCGTTACATTCTGCTGTTTAACCTCCTTTTTGCAGACACTCTACTGCTGGCACTCAGTCAGTTACTGTACATAATGGCTACTTGTAGAATATTTCTGACGTATCCTGTGTGTGGTTTTCTCACAATGCTCTCCAGCCTCACAAATAACATCTCCCCTCTCACACTGGTGGTGATGTCTGTGGAGAGATATGTAGCTGTGTGCTACCCACTGAGACACGCTGCCATCATCACCATCAGGAACACAGCAGTGGCTGTCATTGTGGTTTGGGCCTTCAGTTTACTACATGTCCTCATTCGAGTTGTTTTGTTGTTAGATTTTCCATTTGAAGACCTGGAGAGCCTGCAGATGACAGATGTTTGCTCTATCGTGGCCATGATTCTTAATCCACTGTCTGATCATTATGACAAAGCCTACACTTGTTTTGTGTTTGTATCAGCTGGTGTTGCAGTGAGTTGCTCCTATATTGGTGTGATGGTAGCAGCCAGATCAGCCTCCACAGACAAAGCTTCAGATCATAAGGCTCGAAACACACTGCTGCTACATCTGGTGCAGCTGGGACTCACTCTCTCCTCAACTATGCACACTTCTATTGTTGTATCACTCTCAACAATACTGCAAAGATTAGTAATGGTACGAATCAAGAGTATTTTCTATGTGTTTATTTATATCCTCCCCAGATGTCTGAGTTCTCTCATCTATGGTCTCAGAGACCAGACCATCAGACCTGTCCTCATGTACCATCTCTGCTGTCGACTGAAACTCAGTCATCATAATCAGGGCTGAGGTCTCACAAATTACAGTGAATCATTCAAGCATCATTTTCAGGGACAAATATTCATTTTGAAGAAGTGATTATTTAAAAATGTGGAAGTCACACCATGAAAGACAATCCACAAGTGTTGTGTATTTTCAGTACTTTGGACTGATGGCTGGATAAAGGAACAAATTCAAAGATGTGTCAAGGAAATTGTGATGAGCACTTTTTTACATTCTACAGACTAAATAATATATGGATTCATTGTGAAAATGATCAATAATGAAAATAATTGTTAGTCACAGTCCTCGCCCTCCTTTTCTCTCTGTGTTAATGCACTACATGGTTATATGTACATTTTGCTGCTGCAGTGCAGAAAAGCAAATAATATAAAATACAGTTAGAAATCTAAACTAAGTTTAAAAATGTTGCAGCGGATATGTTAGGCCAAGAGAAAACTGTGTGACCTGAATAATGTGGGAAATTATACTGAGAGCACACAGTATGTAAAGTATAATCACCTGCACGTGAGTCAACTTCTTTCACATCACTAAAAGAAAAATGTATTTTTTAAATTTCTGTTATAAAATATGCGTTCATATTTCTAAAGATAATTTATTTTTCAACAGGAGTCAGTGTGACTTTATTTGACCACAGAATATGGTGAACTCAATATAAAAGATATCAAATTAAATTATGACTAATAGTTCGGCCTTCCAACTCTGACAGGATGCACTCTTTAGACTCGACAGGATGTGCTGTTCAATGTCTCGAGAAACTAAATTCTGCTGTTTTTTATTAATTGGGCCATTTCTTGGCAGTGCTTTGGTTTCGGTGGCCTCTTCAGTGATGCACCACACCAACATCATCACCATTTTAAAGAGATACTTCACCAACTTTTCAACCAGTTTTGTATCACTGTAATGTGGGTTGAACATGCAAATAAAAAAGCATAAACAAGAAAAGTTAATACACTCGCATAATTTACCATACTTCATGTACTCTAACATACCCCATAATAAAGTGAAATGAAACTTTGGACCAATTATATCCCACCTTTTTAATGTGTGGCATAAAGTCCCAAAGCTTGCAAAAATCATTAAGACATTCTTTCGTCCATCTCCAATCTTTTATAATTATTCTCTTTTGATAAGGTGGGGTGACAAGTCTGTTCATTCTCTCCATGACATTGTAGGACAACAAAGTCTCTGTGAATTCCAAGATTTACAAAAGTCCTATAACCCCCTGAGCACTTCCTTTTTTTGGTTTAAAGTTGGGTGCAGCAATGCAGGCTCACGGTGTCCCATTGGGCTTGACTTGGATACCCATCCTCTTCATCTGATACTTTATTCTAAAGGTAAAAACAATGGTATTGTCTCAAACCTTTATAAATTTCCAAGGCCTCATACAAACCTTCGCCACTAGTAGACTTTGGAAGAAAGATATTATTACTCAGTCAGATCTGGTTTGGCACATTGTATGGTCAAATGTATCCCTGTCATTGAGAAATCCAAACCATCAAATGATTCATTATAAAGTTATTCAAAGATATGATGTCACACCTCAAAGATTACAACACATGAAACTTAGAACTAATCAATATTGCGACTTTTGCACAGACTTCATTAAGTATACCTGTTCAACTAGTTGTCAGCACAAATATCTAATCAACCAATCACATGGCAGCAACTCATGCATTTAGCCATGTGGACATGATCAAGACGACCTGCTTAAGTTCAAACTGAGCATCAGAGTGGAGAAGAAAAGTGATTAAAGTGACTCTAAACATGGCATGGTTGTTGGTGTCACACAGGCTGCTCTGAATATTTCAGAAACTGCTGATCTACTGGAATTTTCACTCACAACAATCTCTAGGGTTCAAAGAGAACCATCCGAAAAAGAGAAAATATCCAGTCAGCTGCAGTTCTCTGGGAGAAAATGCCTTGTTGATGTCAGATGTCAGAGGAGAATGGACAGACTGGTTTGACATGACAGAAAGGCAACAGTAACTCAAATAAACACTCGTTACAACCAAGGTACGCAGAAGACCATCTCTGAACACACAACATGTCAAACCTTGAAGCAGATGTACTACAGCAGCAGAAGATCACACCGGGTGCCACTACTGTCAGCTAAGAACAGGAAACTGAGGCTACAATTCACACAGGCTCACCAAAACTGGAAAATAGAAGATTGGAAAAACTTGGCGTGGTCTGATGAGTCTTGATTTCTGCTGCGACATTCAGATGGTCGGGTCAGACTGTGGGGTAAACAACATGAGAGCATGGATCCATCCTGCCTTGTATCAACGGTTCAGGCTGCTGCTGGTGGTGTCGTGGTGTGGGGGATATTTTCTCGGCTCACATGGGCTCCTTATTACCATCTGAGCATCATTTAAACCTCACAGCCTATCTGAGTATTGTTGCTGACCATGTCCATCCCTCTATGACCACAGTGTACACATCTTCTGATGGCTACTTCTGGCAGGAAAACACAAGATGTCACAAAGCTCAAATCATCTCAGACTGGTTTCTTGACCATAACAATGAGTTCACTGTACTCCAGTGGCCTCCACAGTCACCAGATCTCTGTTCAACAGAACACCTTTGGGATGTGGTAGAACGGGAGATTTAGATCATGGATGTGCAACTGACAAATCTGCAGCAACTGCGTGATGCTATCATGTCAAGATGAACCAAAATCCCTGAGGAATGTTTCCAGCACCTTGTTGAATCTATGCTGTGAAGAATTAATGCAGTTCTGAAGGCAAAACAGGGTCCAGCCCGCTATGAGCAAGGTGTACCTAATGACGTGGCCAGTGAGTGTATACTTTATGTATACTCATGGCTTTCTCTGTGGGTATCATCATGGATGATGGAGGAAATTGGCTTAAGTATTTAATTCCTTTGCTCTTGACTGCTGCTGGTTTACGTCTATGATGGTCATTGGATTCCCGGCTGGCAAATGGGTGGCTCCAGCCAGTCTTTATGAAAGCAATTTGAGCCTCTGATGCCTAGCATCCCTGAGACTCTGCTGTCCAGCTTCCCTGCCGACACCTCTCTAGTCCCCATGTTGACTGACACTAAGAGAACTCCTGAGCCATCCAACGTCTCTTCAGCCCCTGGATCATTCGAAATTACATTTGTTCCTGTGTCCCCCTGCAACTCACCTGCTTCTGAGTCTGGAACACCTGTTCCTGTTAAGATGCGTCCAACTCCTGTTGCAGCTGTGCCACAGCCATCTCCTGCTCCTCCTGGGCTGCAGTTGTCCCTGGTTCCTGTGGTGCTGCAGTCTTCAGGGCCTGTACCGCAATCATCTCCTGATCTTTCCAAGCTGCAACAGGCTTTATTTCATAGTAACCACAGCCTCCTGACTCCCTGTTACCATCAGCTCATCTGCCAGGATTCCCATTGCCTGCCTTCAGCACTGCAGCCATGTCACTGGTCTCCTGCTTGGCATCCAAGCCACTAGACTGTCCCTGCACTCCAGAAGCAAATCTCCGGTCCTATTCCATTTTCTCTGCTACACCCTGGCCATCGGCCTCCACACCAGTGCTACCCTATCCTTCAGCCCCCAGAGTGGGTCAGCCTTAGCCACCAGCCTCTGGACCGATTCCATGTATGTTGCCTGTCTCCAGGTCATCCTCCAGAGTAGCTCTACCTGTTTGACGGTCCACAAGCCTGTTCTCCACAACAGCTCTGCCTGTGTTTCCAGCATCCAGGCCGTTGTCCTTCAAAGCTCTGTCCTTTCAGCCCAACCTCCTGGTTACCTTCCAGACCTTCTCTGCTCCTCTATCACTACAACAGGCCACCCACCTGAGGTTCCCTTCTTGGACTCTCTGAGAGCCATTCCTTGAAGGAGGGGTACTGTTATGTTTTTGTTTCTTTGTTTTTGGCCTTTTCTGACCTTATTGATTACCATTTTTATTTACCTTTCTCTGGCTAGTTCCTTCTGTATTTGGACCCTTTGTTTTTCTCCTTTCGAGTGTCCTTGTGGCGTTGGACTTTCATCTGGACTTTTTAGGTTTTGGATTTCTTGCTTGGACTCGATTTGTTCACCATCTGATTGTGATCTAAGTGTGCCAATCCTCTCTAACCTTTTATTTAAATCTTTAAACTGCACTTACTCTGTCTCAGGTCTGAATTTTGGGTCCATTCACTTTACCACACTTAACATGTGCAACGCTGCAGTCCTCACAAGCACCAGGTGCCCATCGACCAGCTTGTTGGAAGCTGTCTATTCAGATGAAAGTGGGTCAAAGTGAGGATGAACTGAGTGGCTGCTGTATGAGATAAGTAAGGATGTTTTTGAACCATGAATCATGCAAAACAAAGTGGAGTTGCAGAATGAAAATGTGATGCTGCAAATGAACATAATAGGTCCCCTTTAAAATGGCAAGAGTCTGCTTAAAGCAAGTAGGTAAAAAAAATTCTATAAAGTAACAATGGTTTATTTTACTTGAAGAGTTCTAGTACTTTGTCTATCGCTGTATGTGCTGTTTGTCACGAATATGATGACGTGGATCAGATAATTGAGGCCGTGGAGAACGAGACATTACATCAGCCATTTTTAGAAATCATGTTAACATGAAACACAAGGGAGAAAGAGCTCATAAATGACCTGTGAGGGCAGACAAACCCTGCAGACCAGCTCTGCCTACATGGAAACAAGCCAGGCCTCTACCCTGCAGACTGTCTGCACAGAGAAAATGAATGTGGATGATTTTGTGTTTTGCATGTGACCATAACAGGTATTTGTACTATAAAGATCTCCTCACTATTCTAGGAACGCAAACTGGGCTTCAGTGACATCAACAAGTTATATTCATTTTTATAATTTTTCTATGATGTTGTATGCAAATCAGTCTCAGATTCTCATCATCTCTACTGAACAGCAGTATCGGGGATTTCTGGAAAGAGTGTTGTTTTCTATGCTGATTGGAATGCCATGCTGTCTGTTCCTCTTCATTAATGTCACCATGTTATTCACCCTGAGGAGTAAATCTGTGTTTCGGGAGACCTCCCGTTACATTCTGCTGTTTAACCTCCTTTTTGCAGACACTCTACTGCTGGCACTCAGTCAGTTACTGTACATAATGGCTACTTGTAGAATATTTCTGACGTATCCTGTGTGTGGTTTTCTCACAATGCTCACCATTCTTAACGATGTGATCTCCCCTCTCACACTGGTGGTGATGTCTGTGGAGAGATATGTAGCTGTGTGCTACCCACTGAGACACGCTGCCATCATCACCATCAGGAACACAGCAGTGGCTGTCATTGTGGTTTGGGCCTTCAGTTCACTAAATATCTTTATTCGAGTTGTTTTGTTGTTAGATTTTCCATTTGAAGACCTGGAGAGCCTGCAGATGACAGAGTTTTGCTCTGACATAGTCATGTTGCTTAATCCACTGTCTGATTATTATGGCAAAGCCTACACTTGTTTTGTGTTTGTATCAGCTGGTGTTGCAGTGAGTTGCTCCTATATTGGTGTGATGGTAGCAGCCAGATCAGCCTCCACAGACAAAGCTTCAGCTCATAAGGCTCGAAACACACTGCTGCTACATCTGGTGCAGCTGGGACTCACTCTCTCCTCAACTATGCACGCTTCTATTGTTGTATCACTCTCAACAATACTGCAAAGATTAGTAATGGTACGAATCAAGAGTATTTTCTATGTGTTTATTTATATCCTCCCCAGATGTCTGAGTTCTCTCATCTATGGTCTCAGAGACCAGACCATCAGACCTGTCCTCATGTACCATCTCTGCTGTCGACTGAAACTCAGTCATCATAATCAGGGCTGAGGTCTCACAAATTACAGTGAATCATTCAAGCATCATTTTCAGGGACAAATATTCATTTGAGAAAACATATGAGAAAAGGTGTATTTCCTGACGGTATTTATGTCCTACTGTAAAGTACATGTTCAGTGATTATTATCACTGTATATTAGTAAAATAAGTAACTGGCATAGTAACAGCAGGACTATATTATTTCCCTGAATTATTTATGATTGTCCAAGTTAACCCACAGGTGAATGTTGTTTGTACAATGGAAAGAATATAATCTTTGTATTTGTACATTATTTCTGGCCCATTTTACTGTATTCAAACATATTTTACCCCACTGCATTAGACTCCCCAGCCCTGTTGTTTAAAACCTTCTTTTCAGCAGCACATGGTAGATAAACCAGTAAATCATTTAAAAAGGGATCATACATATCACACTTTGTTTGTTATAGTTGACAATAATGTATCCAAAAACTGAATGTGTAAAATAAAGTACATTACTTTATGAAATTTCAAAGAAATATTTCTCTACAACGTGTGTGTAACACTGACACTCACAAGCCAAAGGAAAACTCATACAGTATGTAGTATCATAAGTATCATATACAAGTTTGTCTCCTCTGTCCTTGCGTCTCTTCCTTGCATCTCTGTCTCTCTCATGTCCTCGCTGGAGCTAAGATACGAGTAGAGGAAGGAAATAGAGTAGAGGAGACAAATTTACCGAATTAACTCTTCAAATGGAAAAGCTAACATGGATTCAAATGTAAAGCAATGCCCAATTAAGATTTCTAGAAATGATAATACCAAATAAGTTACCCCCCCCCCCAGACCTAAACTGTCCGAAGCACAGGGAAGAAAAAAAAAGAAAAGAAGAGGAAAAACGTGAGAAAGAAAGAGGTAAAGTAAAGATACAGTAGTGAAACGAAGCATCAGTTGTACTGCGTCAGTTATTTAGCACAGTGTACTGTTAAGTTGATCACTTGATTAGGGGGTTGGGGGTCAGGGGTTAAAGGTCCTTCATCATGTCTGTGTTGAATTAACCTCTTGTTTTTGTCTTTTTCCTGCCCTGTTACATTATTGCTTTGGTTTACTCTTTCCTGATTCTTTCCCTGTCTGTTCACTCACTGTGTTTTCCTCCATTCATTACTGTTTGGTCTTTCATCTGTAGTTTTTGGACTTGACCTGTATCTACCTGACCCTTCAAAGGGCTTTTGTATCTTGACATTATTTTCATTGAATCTTTGAAGTGCATCCATGACCTAAAATCTACATTTTGGGCCCATTGAGGTATTTCTCCTTGTTACCCCACTTGACACTTTAACTGCCCCTCAGGTGGCTTCAGCAAAGAAAGTGTGTTGTTTCAGAGGATGAACTCAGGGGATGTATGAAGGGCCTGTAAAAGATAAATAAGGATGTTTTTGAACTATGAATCATGCAAAACTGCACTACTGGAGTCACAGAATAAAAATATAAAGCTGGAAATGAGTACAATAGGTCTTCTTTAAAGCAGAGTCTGCTTGAAACCAGTCTGTGAATTGAATTTCTTTGAAATGACAGTACTTTAACTTGAGTAAAATATCATAAATATTTCCATTCCTGTTCTTAAGTGCATTCCTCATAATTACTGTAAGTTGAGTATTTGCTGCTTCATCATGAATCAGATTATTGTAAAGGTGGTGGTGGTTCAGAGATTACATCACTCATGAATATTTTTTGATCACATGAACATGACACACAAGTGTGTGTGAGGACAGTTATTAAATGACCTGTGAGGGCAGACAAACCCTGCAGACCAGCTCTGCCTACATGGAAACAAACCAGGTCTCTACCCTGCAGACTGTCTGCACAGAGAAAATGAATGTGGGTGATTTCAGATTTTGCATTTAAACTCAACAGGAAACTAAAGATGTCATGTTTTCACTGCTGCGTGTGTGCAAACTGCATAAAAAAACTGTGCTTTTGTGCTTCAATTACATCAACAGGTTTTTGTTTATCTTTGCTCTTAAATTCTTCTCTAATATGTTGTTTGCAAATCAGTCTCAGACTAACAATACTGATGGATTTCAGTACTGGCAGATTCTAGAAATTGTGTTGTTTTCTACTCCAAATACACTACCATGCTGTCTGTTCCTCTTCATTAATGTCACCATGTTATTCACCCTGAGGAGTAAATCTGTGTTTCGGGAGACCTCCCGTTACATTCTGCTGTTTAACCTCCTTTTTGCAGACACTCTACTGCTGGCACTCAGTCAGTTACTGTACCTACTGGCTGTGTGTAGAGTAAGACTGACGTATCCTGTGTGTGGTTTTCTCACAATGCTCACCAGTTTCAGTAATAACATCTCCCCTCTCACACTGGTGGTGATGTCTGTGGAGAGATATGTAGCTGTGTGCTACCCACTGAGACACGCTGCCATCATCACCATCAGGAACACAGCAGTGGCTGTCATTGTGGTTTGGGCCTTCAGTTTACTAAATATCTTTATTCGAGTTGTTTTGTTGTTAGATTTTCCATTTGAAGACCTGGAGAGCCTGCAGATGACAGATGCTTGCTCTACTATGGCCATGTCTCTTAATCCACAGTCTGATCATTATAGCAAAGCCTACACTTGTTTTGTGTTTGTATCAGCTGGTGTTGCAGTGAGTTGCTCCTATATTGGTGTGATGGTAGCAGCCAGATCAGCCTCCACAGACAAAGCTTCAGCTCATAAGGCTCGAAACACACTGCTGCTACATCTGGTGCAGCTGGGACTCACTCTCTCCTCAACTATGCACACTTCTATTGTTGTATCACTCTCAACAATACTGCAAAGATTAGTAATTGTACGCATGAAAAGAATTTTCTATGTGTTTATTTATATCCTCCCCAGATGTCTGAGTTCTCTCATCTATGGTCTCAGAGACCAGACCATCAGACCTGTCCTCATGTACCATCTCTGCTGTCGACTGAAACTCAGTCGTTACAACAAGGGGTGAAGTCTGATAAAATGCAGTGAATGATCCAAGCATCATTTTCAAGCATGAATATTGATTTAGAACAAAATTCAATGTGTTTATTTAAAAAAGCTTCTCACACCTGCTCCACCATTCAGTCTGCTTCCAGGTTGTAAACCAGACCAGCTCTGCCCTTCAGCCTGGCCTCCTGGTCAGACTCCAAACCAGACTCTTGACCATTTCTAACAGCTTAAAAGTGACGTGGTGTAGTTTGACTATTTATGAAGCACAGAGTATAAATTAACACCCAATTCTGTATGTTTTCAGGTTTAACTTTAGTTATTCCATTTTATTTTGAAAGGTTTTTGCTTTTGTGTATTTGTGTACTTTACTTCCTGTCTTTGTCCTTTACCTGCCGATTTTCTCTGTCATCTGTGTTTGATTTGTGTATTTAGTCTGTGTGTTTTCCCTGTTTGACTTGTCAGTTTGTCTCCCTCTGTTCACCATTGTCACGTTTTTGCCTTTACTGCTTTGGTCCCGGTGTTTTGGTCAACACTCCGGGTTGGGTTTGTCATTTTTGGACTAGCCTTGTCACCGGCCTCCTGCTCAGCCCTCCTGCCTTTTCTGCAGACCAGCCATAGGACTTCCACCGTGCTGTCCAGACGCCTGTCTCCTGGTCTTCAGACACAAGAAACCTATCAAGCAGACCACCCTGACCTGCAGCCAAACTCTTTTATTTTGTAACAGTCTGTCTGTTTACTTTACTTCCTGTCTTTCTCTTTTTCTTTACGATACTGCTGTTTTTAACCCCTTCTGATGAGTTTCCTGTGTTTCTACTTCCTGTGTTTTCCTCCTGTCTTTGCCAGTGTTACCTTATGGTTTTGGACTTTTGGTTACTCTGGATTTCTTCATCATCTGATTGTGACCTGTGCCTGCCTCAGCCTCCATAAGCCTTTGTATTTTGACTCTGCTTTGATTAAATCTTTGAATTGTAACTATTTTGTCTGAAGTCTGCATTTCGACTCCATTCAATTGTTTTTCCTGTTTTTCCCGCTGGACGTGTGACACCAGTGCCGTGGTGCTCACAAGCACTGGATGCTGCACTTTGACCGGCTTTAACCAGACTACATTTTTGTTGCATGAATAAATTGTGGAACATGATTAGAAACCTTTCCACTTTTTCATTTGGTTTTTATTTGTTTGTGGTGAAAGATACATGAAATGGTGCATTGCATATTTTCAGTGAGTTAGGTGCAGCCAAACTTTTCACCTTTCATTTTCAACTAAAATCAAACATTTTTTAGATGCCTGGAAAATCTTTTTTCAGAAATCAGATTACAGATTACATGTGATGTGAATACCAGTAAAACTATCATTTTAAAATAAAGGACTATATCCTCCATGCACAGTGAACACACAGCTGCCAATTCATTATCATGACCTCTAATGAAGAAATGCTTTCAAATTTCACAAATTTTTCTCTTTAAATCAGTTAATCGAACGATCAATCAGTTGTGCACCACAAAGGAAGGAAGAAACTAATAAACCACAACAATGAACATAAAACACCTAGAGCTGCAATGATTATTCTATTTTTAATCAAGACGTCTTTTTTTTTTTTTTTTTTTTTTTTGAATAAAACAAGTCTAATTTCTCTGATTTCAGCTTCTTAAATGTGAATATTTCCAGGTTTCTTTACTCCTCTCTTACGGTAAACTGATGATCTTTGATTTGTGGACAAAACAAGACATTTGAGGACTTGGGAAAGACTGATGGACATTTTTCACCATTTTCATGACATTTTCTGAACCATTATTACCATTTTATGAACATTAATCGATTAGTTGAATCGATTAATGGAGAAAATATTTGATAGATTAAATTCAAATAATCATTACAGAAAATTTGATACCAAGTATTAAGTAAAGTAATATTATTAATTTCTAAAGGAGTAATAAGTAAAAAGTAACCTATTCAATCCTCTTAGTAACTTGTACAACACTGGCCTGGTTATAATTATTAATACCAACACTAATTCTAATTCTAACAACTGACCAGTGAAAAGTTATGATTTAAGGATTTATCAATATTAAGTATCTGTAATTTCTGAAATGTCTGAGATGACGTCCTCAAATGTCTTGTTTTATTCTCAACTCAGTTTACTGATCAGAGAGGAGTAACGAAAGCAGAAAATATTCACATTTAAGAGACTGAAATCAGAGAATTTTGATATTTTTTATCTAAAAAAAATAGAACAATTTATCAAAAAGAAAAAATTGTAGCTGTAATGGAATACAGTGTACAGATTACACAATCCATTTATGTGTAATCCATTACTCTCCAAACCTGCAAGTAAAACAATAAAAGTAATCAAATGGTAATGATAAGGAACAAAGTCAGTGATCAACAAGCCTCAACAGTTTTTATTTATTTATTATTATTTTATTGTGTATAGTCTACCAGTATTTCGAAAATTACTCCGATTTGCTTCCTTTTGATGCCTGTTTGGTTAATAAAGATTGAAAAATGGCTCCATGCACACCGCCGTGTCGTCACTACAATAATATGGCCACTACGGGGCGCAATAGTCTAATTTTTCCATATCTGTATGTAACCCAGATAATGACCGTACTTTTATTTTGAAAGTGAGGACAGGAAGTGTGTGCTTTATTGTTACGTTGACTCTGGTCCTTGCTCCTGCTCGCGCAGCCTCCTCCGCCGGTCGCCATGGTGCAGATGATGGAGTCGCAGTGCGAGTATTTCATGTATTTCCCGGCGGTGCCCATCACGGATCTGTCGGACCCGGCCCGTTACCGCACCCTGCCCCGCAGGAGTCACCTCTACCTGGGCGAGACGGTCCGCTTCCTCCTGGTGCTGCGCTGCAGGGACGGAGGGGCGACGCCGAGCGAGCACGGCCCCGGTGAGGAGGGGAGGGGAGGAGGGGAGGAGGGGAGGATACAGACCCGACCGGCTCAGGATGAAAGGGAGGAGGAGGAGGAAAGGGTGGGGAGATATTGTTGAATTGTCTGTGTAATATAGTATGTTTTTATTAAGAGTTAGTATCATTTAATATTCACGTGTCCCCCCCACTAAAACTTACTGAGTTTAAAATGAAAGATATTCCTGCAGTTGCATCAAAATCAGTGAAGAATTTCTTAAGTTCTTCATCTTTTTATTTTCCAGACTCCATAGTGACAAAATACAACAATACAAAACCCAACAGGCCACAGTGTAATTCTAATAATTCATGTACCTGAACAAGTACCACAGTTTTTATAATAAAATAAAGGGGGGAATCAAGTTATTAATATAAAATCATTGATAAGAATGTGATAAAATGTCGCATCCTGAATAAAAATTAAATATTTAAACAATAACTTCGTACAAAAACACAATATGCTGGTTTCATGACTAAGAGCGACTCCATCCTGTACATCTAGGGAGACAAAACAGCTGTTTGTTTTTTTTTTATTAATTAGTTAATTAATAAAAACAGGTCTAAAACACCAGAGAATATTGGACCAAACCAGGGCTAAATTACTGTGAAACACTGAATTAAAACACTGTGAAAGACTGAATTAAACCGGGACTAAAATGTCACAAAATACACGACCAAACCAGGCTGAAACACCAGAAAACGTCCACGGCTAAAATACTGTTTAAAAAAACACTGGATTAAACCCGAGCAGTTCTGATACATGAGAGACCAGAGCGTTCAGCCTCAGGGATTATTGAATGAAGGTGGTCAGTGAAGATCGTGTGATCATTTCCACGCAGGGGCCACTGATGGCACTGCAGGGGGCTTTGGGACGGAGTCGGCCAGTAGCCGTGCGTGGAGGGAGTTGGCTGGCTCTCTGTGTGCAGTGGCCAGCGTGAGTCCAGGTGAGAGTAGCCGGCATAGAGGCAACCACCACCAGCATCACCACGACTACCAGAGCAGCGGGGATGAGGCCAACGAGGACGGCGAGGAGGACTACATTGCTGCAGCGGAGGCAGCCATTGCGGCGCTCGGCAGCAGGGTGGACTCTCGGTGTCGGAGCTTCAGGGACTGCAAGCCGCTGCTGATCCACAACTCTTCTGGGACGGCGGCGAGGGAGTTCCGCAGGGCACCTGTTCAGGTACAGCAGCAGTCATACCTTCAGTGACAGAGAGAAGTCCAGCAACTATTCAAACAATGTAGAAGTGGTGGCCTGGTGGCGTTGGCCCCATGCTGTGCTGAGCAGTGGTGGACAAAGTACTCAAGTACCAGTACTTGAGTCAAAGTATAGATATTCCTGGTCAAATATTACTCAACTACAAGTGAAAGCTGCTCAGTCAAAATTTTACTTGAGTTAAAGTACTACAGTACTTGGTTTTAAAAATACTTAAGCATTCAAAGGTACATGTTTATAAAAATACTTAAGTATTCAAAAGTACAAATTACAAAGTACATTTTCTAATATCAATACATGCTGTATTGTTTTAATGATGCATTTACTGAACCTTGTAACTCTGAAACCACCTGATGCTCTGACCTGCTGTAGATCCTCTCTGATACACAAAGTCTATAGAAACACCTTAAAAACTTCAACATAGAAATACAATCAAAAACAAAAAGGACAGCTGTTGTCATTTTCTGATGTGACTGTATTAAAATCACATCATAAAATTAGACTGAAGTCGACTGTAAGGATTTCTTTAAGTCTGTTAAATAACTCAGATTTGTTTCTGTCTTCAGAGGCAGTATATGTACATGAATTATGTGATATTTTTCACCCCGATAAAAACAATCCAACTTTAAAAGCTACCTGGAATAATTAATAATTATAATAATATCTTGAGATTTAATTTTCTTATTCCTGCCGTCACCATTACTGCTTTTTGTTTGAATGAAAGAGGGAGAGTTTGCTTGTGCTTGTTAGTGGACGTACTTCTGCTTTTACATCAGTCCCAGGAGCTCTGTGATTGGTTTCTTTCTGTGAGGAACACGTCATGTGACCAACTGCATTTCAGAAAAGAAGAAACACCAACAGCTGACTTCAAAGCTTCAGAGAAATGTAGTGGAGTGAAAGTCAGAAGTTTCCAAAAAAACAAATACTCAAGTAAAGTACAGATACTCAAAAAATGTACTTAAGTACAGTACTCAAGTAAATGTACTTCGTTACTGTCCACCGCTGGTGCTGAGGCACTGACTCCTCTGCAGCGGCCGTGGGTTCGACTCCTGCCTGTGGCCCTTTGCTGCATGTCATCCCTCAGCTCTCTTGTCCTCTTTAATGTTGTATCTTCAGCTGTCCTGTTGATTAAAGGCATGAAACCGCCAAAAACTATTTTAAAAATATGCCGAAGTTGTTAGAATCTAAGGCACTAAGGAGGGTAATTCTGGCCTTTCTGGCAGAAAGGCACTGCCATTAAAAAAGATGCTGCACATGGGGTTTGTTTCTATGACAACAACATCTTGTTGGACTATTTGCATGTTCATGAATCCTTGAACTGCAAATGATGGAAAGGTGTGCAGTTATATGTAAACCATTTTAACAAAGTTTTTGAAGTTATTTTGCAAAAACAAAACAAAATATCAGAGCCACTTTATTACGTCTTGCAGAGCATTTTATATTATTGATGACTGGAGGTGGACTTTAACGTCGCCTCGTCTATGAACATGATTTCTGTCCGAGTCATGTCAGCAATGATGGTTGTTTAACAGTGAAGACAACAACTCCCATGATTCCATGCTACTGCAGCTGTTATAAAACGACATCTTTTGTTATTGTGTTCATTTGAGAGAGACACGGGTATTTTGGATAATTATCAGCATCACCAAACAGTGACAGGATGCAGCAGACATAAAAGTGAGCGTTCTGTTGTTCAGTATGTCACCATGAAGGTGTTAGCTGGTGCTAATTTATCTCAACTAAAATCTGCAACAACAAATGTAATGATGAACCAACCTTGTAAACATTTGTTGTGTTCACAGTGAAGAGAGGAGCTGAAGATCTGATGTTAAAGATCAATGTAACAGATATGTCAGAGTGTCATCAACAAATATTAACATTTTGGGTTTTAAGAGCACGTTTTCACATCTATTGGATGGATTGCCATGAAATATTTTATTAAAATTAAAAGAAAACTGTTGAACATCAAACACAGCCGAGACAGTTCTTGTGTTACTGTGTGTGTCTGTTTCTCCTCGTCAGTCTCCTCTGGACGAGCCGGTGGTCTTGACGGATGAAGTGATCTTCCCCCTCACCGTCTCTCTGGACAAACTCCCCGTCAGCACCCTAAAAGTCAAGGTCAGGTGGAACATCTGTTGTCTCATTTTGAAAGAAAAATATCAATCTGGCAATAATTTTTCCTCTAATTGTTTAGTTGGTTGGTCCATAAAATATCAGAAAATAATGAAATTTGCTTAATTAATCCCGTCACAGTCTTGTCTCTCCACCTGTTCTCACATGTTTGGACCTATTTTTCAACTAGTGATCAATCTGGCAATAATTTTTCCTATAATCCAGTGTTTCCCAACCCTGGTCCTCAGAGCTCACTGTCCTGCATGTTTTAGATGTTTCTCTGCTCCAACACACCTGATTCAAATGATCAGGTTGTTATCAGGCTTCTGCAGAGGTTTGATGACGAGCTGATCATTTGAATCAGGTGTGTTGGAGCAGAGAAACATCTAAAACATGCAGGACAGGGGTTTCTGAGGACCAGGATTGGGAAACACTGCTATAATCAATCAGTTGTTTGGTCAATAAAATGTCAGAATATGCTGATCAGTGTTTCCCCGACTCCAGGATATTCAGTTTACTGTCAGAGAGGAGTAAAGAAACCAGGAAACATTCACATTTAAGAAGCTGAAATCAGAGAATCTGGACCCTTTTTTCTTTAAAAATGACTCAAACTGATAAACTGATTGTGAAAATAGTTGCCGTTAAGCTGAAGTGTAACCCTCCTGACATGAAGATCTGAGTGTTTCCTGTTTGTTCGTGTTCAGGTGATGGTGACGGTGTGGAAGAGGGAGGCGGAGAAAGCGGAGGTGCAGGAACTCGGATACCTGAGCGTCCTGCAACAGCGAGAACCAACACACACCTTCAGACACGACCTCAACACCTTCAAGGCTCAGGGTACAATTCACACACACACACACACACACACACACACACACACACACACACACACGTACATGTTAGGACCCTCTTGACATGATCAATTTCCTAGCCCCTTTGCACGATCTTTAAAGGGATAGTTCACCCAGAAATGAAAATTCAGTCATTATCTCCTCACCTGCAGATCTCTGCTGGAGTTTCACAGGAAAACGTTGCAGAATCTCATAAACAATGGAAGTGAATGGTGACCAGTTTTCAAACATAAAAAAAAACCCAAAAACAACAGATTATAGAACATATGAAATTATCCGCTCCTTTCTCCAGTTTCTGTGTGTGTGCAGGCTTCAGAGTTACTGAGGAGAACAAGTTTGTTTTAAATAACTCCTAACTTTTGCTTAGAAAGTGTCGTACGCCTTCTGTTGTGCACACGCCACATTTATAAATGAGGAGTCACATCTTCTACACACTTGGCTCAATCCTAAGGACTAAAACAGAAGTCAGAACATGTCATGTCATTTTGTGTGTGCTCAGAAACAGATGACTGCAGGTGTCTCAGTGTTGTTATTCATGTTCCAGCTGCAGACACACGGGGGCGCTGTGGCCCTTCATGACCACCAGGTTTGCTCCTCAGTTACTCATTCAGATCAGGTCATCATATAAAAGTGGTGTGTTTTAAACCAAGGAAGAATATGACTGAAAATATATCAACACAGAAAAAGACTAAAAGTAGAAATTTATTATTGCAGCATGAAACCGAAACGAACCAGATCAAATGTACAAATATGAAGTTTGGTTCAGACTTCCAGGTGTAAAAAAAAAAACGAGACATTTAATGACACTGTGATTTACATGTTTTCACTCTTGATTTGACATTTTAATTATTAATCCATTAATCCATAATAAAAATAATCATCAGGAGCAGCTTTAGAGTATGAGACAAACTCTGGAAGTGTATCTGACAAACCCTCCCATCCTCCTGTCCTCCCGTCTTCCCATCCTCCTGTCCTCCTGTCCTCCCGTCATCCCATCCTCCTGTCCTCCTGTCCTCCCGTCATCCCATCCTCCTGTCCTCCTGTCCTCCCGTCATCCCATCCTCCTGTCCTCCTGTCCTCCCGTCATCCCATCCTCCTGTCCTCCTGTCTTCCCGTCTTCCCGTCCACAGTGAGCACCACTCTGACTGTCCTGCCGCCGCCCACTGTCCGCTGTAAGCAGATGACCGTCTCCGGGAGACACCTTGCTGTCCTCAAAGGTACGACATCATCACTTCTTATACTGATGAAATTATGTTGTATTATTATTATGTATTATATTATGTTGTGTGTATTTTACAAGCTACCAACCAAGTCCTCACATTCTGTACTCAAGAAGTACTACAGATACTTGTGTAAAAAAACTTGTGTGAGAAAAGAAGAAGTACTAATTCAATTTGTTAACAGCAGTAAAAGTGAAAAAGTTCGTCTCTGACATGTAAAAGTAAAAAGTCGTCCTCTGAAGAAATTTCTACCAGACTGAACCTTTTCTCTCTTTTTTGAGTTTTTCTCTCTCGTCTGTTTCATCCTGTTATGTCTTTTATGTACTTTCTCTACTTGTCCTGTCTGTCCTGTGTGATGTCCTCTGAGGGATCCACCAGTGAATTAAAATCAGTCTTGATGTTGGAAGGCGGCGCACAATGATGCAAAATATAAATAATCAATAATTCACCTCAAGGTCATTAAAACTAAAGTAACGAGTCTATTTTATTAATATAAGAGGAGAAAGTTCAGATCTTTGTGTTCAGATTGTGTTTGTAAAACTACTTCAGATCTTCCTGAGGAGTTAATTTTCTTTGTTAGCTAGCTACAAGGTCAGCCAGCTAGCACTAACTTCATAATGTTAGCCTGCAGCTAATGCTAACATGAAGAAATAAGCACCAAAGGACAAATTCAGGTTTTTGCTTTACTAGAATAAAGTTTATAGACTTCAGTAACCTTGGACCCATACTTTTACTTTTCTTAATATGACGTTAGCATTAGCTGCCAGCGGGTTGAGAAATTAGCACCAGCTACCAGTCAAATACTGTGAAAATGTGAAAGTGTCTGGTTTATATTGAATGAAAGAGACTTGAAATCATTTTGAAAGCAAATCTTTGAAGTTCAGTATCTCAAAACTACTCAGAACGTAGATGGAACCATATAATTAAAAGGGTTCCGTCTCCTCCTCTGTTCTCCTCTCCAGTGCTGAATGAGTCCTCTCAGGAGGAGGTGAGTATTCGAGATGTTCGGATTTTACCAAACCTCAACGCCTCCTACCTTCCCATGATGCCAGACGGCTCCGTGCTGCTGGTGGACAACGTGTGGTACGTACAGAAACACGTGTTCACTGTAATCTTATGTTACATGACATCTTCTCACTTTATGTCCTTTTATGTTATATTCCTTTATATTACTTCTTTTTTTTTTACATTGTGTTATATTAAGGTAAAATGTGTCGTCATGAATGAAGCCTTGTGGTGCTACAGAGGTTCCACTGATGTAAGAGAACATGACTGTTTACGCCTGCAGGAAGCTCCTCTTGTCCTAATAAATGTTTTGTATCATCTGTTCTTTTTGTATCATCTGTTCTTTTTGTATCATCTGTTCTGTAAAAACAGTTTTCATACCAGAGAGTATCAGTAAACATGTACTTCAGTCCTCTGTAGGCTCAGATCAGTCCAGGATCACAGATATATGACTCAGACTGTTCCACTTGTTATATTTTGAAATGTTCTGTCTCTGTTCTGTTACGTTTCATGATGTTACACTGTGTCCTGTTCAGTTACAATAAATTATATCACGTTCTGTTATTGTCGCTGTCCAATGAAAACACTTCTCTCCCTTTATGTGTGTTAGGTGTTTTATTGTGAACAGCAGCTGCTGCCGGCATCCAAGATAAATTTTTCCTTCAGGACGATAGAGTCTGTCTTTTTTCAGGAGCTCAGAAAGAACAGCAGCCATGTTTTCAGCTTTGTGGAGCTGCATTTTCCAGTGGTTTTATAAATGCTTTGCTTGTTTTAACACTGAAATAAATTTATATGTGCAATAACTTTATTAACATAAAAAACACAAAGCTGCTGGTATCTCAATTAAACATATAGTAGGGGAGACCAGGGACGGTTGTAACTCACTGAATGTTTGTGTTAAAACTCTCAGATGTTGAAACAAAGAACTCTGACTTATAACAAACAGAAACTGTTTTTGGTTTTATTCTTGTTCTCGTTTCCAGACCGATTATTACTTTCTGACGGTTCGAGGTGGAAATTTATTCTTCTTAGTGTGAAAATAACACAAAAACACAAGTGTTTACGCTTGGCCGCCACAAGCCAGTTATCCCTGTGGTAACCTTTCTGACACCTCCTGCTTAAAACCCAAAAAGTGTTTCTGGCTCTGAGTGATTCTAGATTAATCTAAAATAATGAATCAGATCAGTGATGGTTATTATCCTACAGAAACACTGCTGTGAATATAACTAAAAAAAATATTCCTTCCTTCAGTTTTATTCAGAAATTTAAAATCACCATATTTGGGGAAATAAGTGTTTTTTACCGGACAGTGACATCATGTTATATTAAATTTAATATCATTCCCCTCTGTTACTTCATGTTCTGTCTCATTTTTCGTGATATTTTCTGATGTTATGTTGTATTTTGTTACGTTTTGTTGTTACCTTCTGTTTCTTTGTGCTGGTTACTTGACATTTTATTGCGTTACACTGCGTTCTGTTCAATAAAGTTTTGTTCCATCACGGTCTCTAACATTCTTTTACATTCTGTTATGTTCCTTTAACTGTGTGACATTAGGTTCCACAGTGTTACATGATGTTCTGTTATGTTCAGACTCTCTGTTTGATGGTTTGACTTGACGGCGCTCAAATGTCTTCCTCTCCCGCTCTGCAGCCACCAGTCAGGTGAGGTCGGCATGGCGTCTTTCTGCAGGGTGGACAGCCTGGCCGGCCGCCTTCCCAGCATGCTCAGCGCTTTGGAGGAACACGACTTCCTGTTCCAGCTGCACCTCAACGACATGCCGCAAGACGACTCCAACGAGGTTCGGACGTCTTTGTGATCTTTTTTGTTATCAATGAGTTTATTTCTGATTTTACTGTATGATTTTTGTTTGATCTGAACATATTTTGTGTTTTCTGTTTTTATCTGTGACTCGTTTTTGGGGCCTGTCTGCATCAGGAAACTCTTGACAAGGAGGTTTTTATTCAGTCAGGCTTTACTGGTTGAACAAAGGTTCAAAAAGTAACAAAATCCACAAATCTGATACACTAAAAGGAACTAAATGCTTGTAAGAGTTGCATGACTGTGGCAACAGAAAATCTGAATTTCTTTCCTTAACAACATGATTTATTTCAGGAAAAAAAAAATCTTTCATTGCAGTTGACAGAAAGTGGAAAATCCTGAATTTTATGACGCATCAACCATGAAACAAAGTTAAACCTCTTCAGCTCTCGTCCCTGGAGATTAATTTGCGATGCAGCTCAGCACTGTGGGTCAAGTTTTTCTATCATAAATCTGTAATAAAACTTTGTGTTGTCTTTTGTTTAGAGCAGTGGTCTGCAACATTTACTCTCAAAAGTGCCATTTTTTGACAAAAAAGAAAGAAAAGGAGCCACAATTATTTTTATATTTTCCTTGGAGACTTTTGCATCCATATCTGCTAATACACATTTAACTCGATGAAATATTAAAACCTTTTTTTAATTTGATGTGTTGGCTACACGTTTTACTCAAAAATCACAAAAACTCCAAGGCATTCTCACGGTCATGTTAGACCTTAAGCCGTGACAATAAAGGCATGTTAACTGTTTTAAAAGTGAGTTTCAAGACCACTTCAAAAAATGCATTGTGACTCCAGGAAGTGCACCTAAGCAGACAGTTTTTGATTTTTACAGCTGGGGAGATCTGCAACAATGATAAATGAACATTGAAAGTATTTTTTTTTTATTATTATTTTTTAACATATTATTTTTGTCAAAGCCACAGGAGGCAAAAGAGCTGCAGCTTATAATGGAGGTATATGATGTCATTCCCATGATGCTCTGTTGTGTCTCAGTAGTTGTTGCAGCAGTTTTTGGGTTGATGTCGTCTATAACAGAGACTTGGTGCAAACTTGAACTTTTTTGACTGCTGGATGCTTCCAAAATCCCACATGAAGCCACCGGGACCTTGAGGAACAGCAGAGGTTCATGACTGGACTGCAGAGCTTCAACATGTTCTACGTTTCACCTGTTTCAGTCATAATATGTCATCGCAGTGTGTCAGTTTTCAGAACGCGGGTTGTCTTATTTTCAGGGGCTGGAAGTTCCTCTGGTCGCTGTGCTGCAGTGGTCAACTCCCAAGATGCCTTTCACCAACTGTATCTACACACACTACAGGTAAGGAAGCACTGTTTTTCAGCACAGGTGAAGTATGCGGTGACCTGAATAGTATTTGAAGCCATTAAAGAAAAGATGTAATCAGTGTCGTGCAAGTTCACACTAGTTTATGTCCATTTGTTCTGTTTTTTAAAATGTAATTTTTAATAGAACCTTGTCCTACCAGGGACACTGGAGTCTGTACCATTTAATATGACATCATATTAATCATGTTTTTGTATTAATTTGAAGGGGTATGATAATATATAACAACAATATACACTACAGCAGACAACAAACTTGAACAGCAACATGAACAGGAAATTTCCAACTGTGAACCTCTGGAAATTCTGACTTTCTTGTTCAAACTGAACGCAACATAATGCATTAAAAGGAGGAGACAATGAAGACAGAGGAGACGAGTGGACCTGTCTCTCTGTTCGTCACTGTCAACAGAGACTCCAGTCTGCAGTGTAGCTCATACACTTCATGCTGCACAATCAGTCAGTTTTTATATCATGACTCCATTTTTACAGGCTCTCTCGCCCTCTCTCTCTCTCTCTCTCTCTCTCTGCTGCAAGTCTGCATCACACTTTTTGGATGATGTGAACATTGTTATTTCTGTCAAGAGTGAACGAAGCTCACCTTCATCTTCATTAGTTGCAAACTGATTCATTCAGAATCGTTCAGAATGAAACCCCGTCTGTCTGAAGTGAATCACTCAAACCTGTCGGGTCTGTACAGACCTGAACTGACGGACAGTAACAGTTTATCCTTTAAGTGACTTCAGATGTTTGTTAAAAAATGTGAGAGAGGACGATTCACTGCTTCTTGATATTTGCAGGGACATGTCCTGACTGTCCCCCCTCCCTCTCAGGTTGCCGTCTATCCGTCTGGACCGGCCGCGCTTCGTCATGACGGCGAGCTGTCCGAGCACAGTCAGGGTGAAGGAACACTTCAAGGTCAAATACGTTCTGCTCAACAACCTGCAGGACTTCCTGGCTGTTCGCCTCGTCTGGACTCCAGAGGGTCAGTCTGTGTGTGTGTGTGTGTGTGTGTGTGTGTGTGTGTGTGTGTGTGTGTGTGTGTGCGTGTGTGTGTGTGTTTGAGTACAGGCTACATCACACGTTATCATGTTTTCAGAGAAAGTGTTTCGCTCTCTGAGCCTTTAAAAGCCTTTTATAGTCTGTCAGGTGGTTTCTGAAAGAGTTCTTTGACTCCAGAGTCTGACAAATATATTATCTGTGTGTGTGTGTGTGTGTGTGTGTGGGTGTGTGTGTGTGTGTGTGTGTGTGTGTGTGTGTCCAGGTCGAGGTCAGGGCGAGGACTCGACGCTGGCTGCTGTGGTCTGTCACACTCCTCTCAGTAACCTCGGTCACTGTCGGAAGGGAAGCACTCTGTCGTTCAGCGTGGCGTTCCAGATCCTCAAACCAGGACTGTACGAGGTAAATCAACCCTGAAGCACCCAGAAACAGAGCGCAGCTGACACGCCGTCAGACGCTTCACCAGAGCGCACCGCGCAGGACAGCTGACACGCCGTCAGACGCTTCACCAGAGCGCACCGCAGAGCATGCAGGACAGCTGACCACTGTTTTTGTCTCTGACAGACTCAGATTGTTCTTGTTAGTGTCTGACAACATAATGGAAAGGATCAGTACAGTCAGAGGTGATGCTGGACAGGTGATGCTCCCCGGTGCGCTGATTTTATAACAGAACTACAGGAGTTTGAATTTCTCTGACTGTCAGAAAATCAGATGTTTTCACATCACAGATGATGCAGAAAGGCATTAAGTTATTCAGAGCCAGCCCTTTTCTCATTTCATATTTATTCACCTCCCTCAGTAAATCAGGTTTTCTGTTTCCTCCTCTGATGAACTCTCCGTCTCTCTCTGCAGCTGAGTCAGCACATGAAGCTGAAGCTCCAGTTCACGGCGTCGGTGTCGAACCCTCCACCTGACGCTCGGCCGCTGTCACGTAAGAAACCAAACTTCACCCTGGTTCTGAGTTTGTTTTGAAAGTTTAAGTTTTGAAAGTCAGTAACAGAGCAGGAAGTATCATTGTCACTTTAATATATTCCTATTTTTCAACTAGTGATCAATCTGCCAATAATTTTCCCACTAATCAATTAGTTGTTTGCTCCATAAAATGTGAGAAAATGTTGATCAAAGTCCAAGATGACGTCCTCAAATGTCTTGTTTAGTCCACAACTCAAAGATACTCAGTTTACTGTCACAGAGGAGGAAAGAAACCAGAAAATATTCACATTCAAGAAACTGGAATCAGAGAATTTTGAGGTTTGTGAGAGTTGTGTTTATTGTGTCATGTTCTCCGCTACCTGGCAGGTAAAAACAGTCCGTCCAGCCCGGCGGTTCGAGACCTGCTGGACCGTCACCAGGCCAGTCTGGGTCGATCTCAGTCCTTCTCCCACCAGCAGCCGTCTCGATCCCACATCATGAGGTAACAGACAGACCGTCGGTGACTCAAGTCAGAGTTTAACTACTGTTCAGTTTGATGACGTTAGTTTTTGTCCATTAGTCTGTTCAGATTATTCTTAGATGGGTTTAAGGTGATTTTTGACCAGGAAGAGGCAGAAAGATCAACGGTTTCATAGAGGGAGGGACTATATAAGAAACTACAATAAAATCAATTGTTGCACATCCTGTAATCAATTCCTCCAGGAATTCAGCCAATCCCCGTGAATTCTACACAACCTTATAATTTTGTCCAGTCATCCCAACTTATCTGCAAAATTGACCAATCATTGCATAAATGTAAGTCTCAATGAATGAACTCAGTGTTATTATTTACCATGTACCAGATGTATCATTATTATTGACATTTATCAATTATCAATGCTCTGTTCACTTATTTTTTTTTATATGTATAATTTTGTGCTGGTTTTGAGTTTGAGCTCCAAAAAGATTTTGTTTCTTTGTGGAAGTGAACTTGTGACCAGAGTGTGTTTTCATTCAACAAGTTGCATTTGATTTTTAATGATTTATAAAAAATATTTTTTTTTTTTGCTATTTTCACTATTTTCACTCCTGCAATTTGATTGCAAAAAAACACCTAAAAACATCACAACATGGATCACAATTTTTTAGAAAATCTGCTGTGAAATCAGACATTTTCGGACCAAACACTCCTGTGAAACACTGGAGGGAATGTTTAGTCAATTATACAAAGAAATCACAACTTTCTGGCAGTTTTCACTTGTTCTAACAATTTCATTGCAAAAAAACATTGCAACATGCATCGCAATTTTTATTTACAAAAGTTGCCGTGAAACCAGGTGTTTTAGTCTACAACAATCCCAAAGACAGACCACGAAACCCTGGACGGACTGTCAGTATGATAACAACTGAAACGCTCTGAAAACTTGAGTATCAGTTAACACTTTAAATTCAAACAATTTTTAGTTTCTGATACTTTATAACGTATCTTGTTGTATTTGTTTCTGTTGTGTGTCAGGACGGGCAGTGCCATGGAGCGGCGGGCCATCACTCCTCCTGTCGGCTCGCCAGTAGGGCGGCCGCTCTACCTGCCGCCGCAGGACAAAACGCTGCTGTCGCTGGACAAGATCGCCAAGAGGGAGTGTAAAGTGCTGGTGGTGGACCCCGTCAGCTAGGGAGCAAGGAGACAAGGAGGCAAGGAAGGAAAGAGAAGACAGGATGAGGACACAGTGAGGAGAGGAGAGGCCTTGAAAGAAGAAAATAGTTTGTTTGTTTTTTTTAACCACAAAGTAAAAGACCTGAAACGCAGGTGAAAGTCACAGTACAGGACAGTTCACACTGTAAATACTAATCTGATGTATTATCATGTTTCTGTGTTATTTAAAGGAACAGCTGAGGTGAAAAACAGAAATATTCACTTCACCTTTTATTTCAGTGTTATTATCAGTCTGTTGACAGTCAGTATCAGCTGGTTTCTACTCGTCTTCAACAGAATTTATGTCATTTAACGAGTGTTCGGTTTTCTGTTTACAGCCGACATGTTTTCTGAATTCCACAACAGTTGGGACGTTGTTTAAAACGTGGTCATTTTTGACTTGTATTCAACTGAATCCAGCACAAAGACGAGATAGATTTAAAGGACCAGTCTGTAGGAATTACTGTTGAGTTTACAGATTACAAACGCCTCACCTCACCCTCCCCCTCCAAGTGTGTAGGAGAACCGACAGCGGCTGCAAAACTCAAACAAAACATGAAATGTTGTATGTTGAACCAGTGTTTGATTTGTCTGTTCAGGGCTACCGTAAAAAGATGGCGGTACAACATGGCGGCTTCTGTGAAAGAGGACCCGAGTCATCTGTAGATATAAACGGCTCATTCCAACAAAAGCATCATTATTTCTTCTACTTTTTTCATGTTGTTTTTTTAAATCATTTATCTGAGAAGGCGGTCTTCAACAATTTTAACAGTCAGAAGTTACAAAAGGTTAAACACTGATTTAAGTCACTGTATATTACTGGAGCTGCAGTGATTAATCAAATCAATTGATTATTAATCGATTATTAAATTAATCGCCAACTGTTTTGATAATCAATTAATCAGTTTGGGTCATTTAAAAAGAAAGTCTGTTCTGATTATTGTCTAAATGTGAATATTTTCTTGTTTCTTTTTGGTTTCTGAGGACGTCATCTTGGACTTTGGGAAACACTGATCGACATTTTTCATGATTTTAGGGACCAAACAGAAAGACTTGAACATTAGCCAACATTAGCTATAAAGTAAAAAAAAAACAATAGCTAGCTAAAAAGTTTGTTAGCCTGGTTAGATTTCTTATGATGACTCAGCAGAGAGGCTCCAATTTCTTCTCCATTAAAATTAGATTTTGGCCGAAAAACGTGATAATTTTTCTCAATCATGGCATAAAAGCAGCATTTTAAGTTTTCAAAATGAAGAAAAATAATTAAATTAAAAATGTAAATTGTGCATAAGGTTTAATCTAAATTGGATGAAATGGATGTTTGGTTTAAAAAAAAAAAACATGCAGACATGTGAGCACACAGACGTATGATCAATTAACCGAGAAAATAATCAACCGATCAATCAACACTGAAAGTAACTGTTAGTTGCAGCTGTAATATATACTCGTCATCAGACTGCATCCAGAGGACATTCAACCTTTTTGTAAAGTCAGTAACTTTACAACACATCGTTTTTTTTCTGATGTTGATGCTGATGTTGGAGGTGCTAACAAGTCTGGCTTCCTTCTCCTCTCTGCACCGATTGGCCAGGATGCACCAATCAGGTAGTGACACGCTCAAATACCTGCAGATCTGATGACACTCCCATCAGTCTCAGCTGGACTTTTGTTTACTGATAATTAGCTAATGTTAGCATGCTAGCACACTAAACTGGGCTGGTGAGCATGTTAAACCTGCTAAATGTCAGCGTTTCAGCATTGTCACTGTGAGCATGTTAGCATGCTGACATTAGCATTTGGCTCACAGTGACAGAGCTGCTAGCATGAGTGTCAACTCTTGTAGCAGAAGAGCTACATGCAGTAAGTTTAATGATGATGATCTGTAGCCTCCTGCAGGAAGCTAACTGTTAGCTGCCTGAGCTAATGTTAGCTTCACAGATAATGACAGACAAGTTGTCATTTTACTGTAGTTTTCAGTGCCGCTGCTGTATTATTAGTGTTGTCATGTCAGACAGGCCTTCAGTATGAAAGAGACACAACAAGCATGTAAGAAGAAAACATTTAAACCACGGAACAATGAATGTGATGCAGTTTAAAGTCCTGCTCTGTACATTTCAATCGTGACTATAAAGAATCAAACCTGAGGCCTGTTTCAGAAATATTTGTTGCTTACAATTTGTGGAGAAGTATGTGAATATTAAACACAGGTGAGAGAGAACTACCTCTGAAAATCACAGCTTCCATGTTTGAAAATGTGATGAAATCTGCAGCGTTCCTCACGTCCTTCTCGTCAGCTTTTGGTTTCAGTTTATTTCATTTACAGACACTTAAAATCTGATTTTTGTTTCTGTGACAATAAAGCAGATGTGATTTCTGTGATAGATTTTGACAGAAATAATCAAAACCAGTCAGATATTTTTGTCTCAGAGGTTTTATATCAATAATCATGTCAGCAAAACAGTCAAAGTCAGTTAATTTTGTAAAAACAGGTCAGATGGAGAAAATGAAATGATGGAGAAATGAACAAAATGAAGCTAACTGATCAGGAGTATAAATATGTAAATCACTGATAATCACACACACAGCTGTTTCATATTTCTTTTTTTATAATTCCAGTTGTTGGATGATGTTGGTTTAAATGGCGACGCTGTTCTCGATGTGTGCAGGACACAGGTAAGGATACGGCAGCTCCAACTGACTGTTGCGCTCTGTGATGTCATCAGAAATGGCCTTGAGTTCAGCCTGCACTTCCTCCACTAGCCTGTGGTGGGCGTCATCTCTGAAGACAGCCTCCTTGTAGTGACACAGAGGAACCTGCAGGGGGAGTCCAGCTGTTAGTTAGTCCCTCCAGGATTTCGTGGACTGTTTTTGGGATTGTTGTGGCCTAAAATGTCTGATTTTATGGCAGCTTTTCTATTTTAAAAATTGTGATGCATGCTGCAATGTTTTTAGGCTTCTTTTGCTATTAATTTGACAGAGCAAGTGAAAACTGCAATAGAAAGTAAAGATGTTTTAATATATAATTCATAACAATCAAAGGCAAATAGTTCCAGAGAGAATAAAACCTGTTTTCATCGAATAATGACATTGATAAATGTCAGTAACAATGACAAACCTCAGTACCTGTGACAAAATAAAAAAATATAAATGCAAAAAAACTCATGAATCATGAAACAAAATGCAGAAATGTAAGAATTATACATTAAGATCACGTAAAATCAGAACGAGGTGTGTTTAATGTTCTGGTTTTGGTGGGCGGAGCCTCACAAAGTTGGTGGCGGGCTGCGACAGTAGAGTCAGCACCGTCAGGACGCGACAGCTGGAGTTCACGTCCGGCAGGAAGGACATGATGTCATCCTCCATCACCACGCCTTTGACCCGTGGAGGAGGACGGGACATGGAGGCCGGACAGTTTGGCAACCAGAGGGCGAAATCCAGCTGAGGACACACAGAGAGACGACAGAGACAAGAGACAGAACTGAGGACACACTGCAGAGGAGACTTTAAAAAGTCCATAAAAGGTATCCATGTCTTCAGATTGATTTTTCACATTTAAGTGTGTGAATAAAGCCTTTAGTGTCTGTCCTCAGGCGAGGTCACTTGAGTCAGTGTCTGTTGAAGACTACAGACCTCGAGGGACGTCTGTTGATGAGAACATTCTCAGAATGGAGCCCACTCATTGGTGCACTAATGTTTCTATTAATGCATTTGACGCAGGTTAAAGGTAGAATCAGTAGGATTTGTCCAAACTGTGTGTAAACGCACCAGAAAGACGGCTGATTGTTGAGTCTCATTCCCAGGACATCAAGAAATTGACACTTTGTGTTGGTAAAAAGATTGAAGATTGATAAAACAAGTAAATACAGGCAGAGGGCTGCATTTAGTGATGATTTCACAGACTGCTGTGAGACTGGGTTGGAATCACAGAGTGAGAGACACACACCAAGTCACTTTTACCCAAACCAAACCTAACTTTTTCTTTTTAGATATCTCACAATCGCCGCACAAAACAGATACGTGAATCAACTGTGGCAGTGCAACGACCCCCCAGTCTTGAGGCAAAGTAGGAACAAAATGCATCTGTAAAATAGCCATAGACTAATAAATTTAATTGGCGTTTGAGAGGATCACAAATAAAGTCATAGTACGTTGCTACATTATTCTAAATATTTAATTTTCATGCGGCGTAGTGTGTCTTTGTTGCTCTGATGTGTTACTGACCGAGCATATTGAGCACTTTAAGTTATTGGTTAAAAATCACAAAGTGCCATGAATTCAAACACCTCTGATCATTAATGCACTTAATACAGTAACTTGTGTGTGATTTTTAAGTTTATAAAGCCAACTGTATTGAACACTGTAGCGCACACAATGTGCACAAGCTTCTGAACGGCAATAGAATATTGAATTTGTTTCAGCTCAATATCATGACTTTCAAAACACCAAATGACTTGTTTTAACAAATTTTCTGTTTAAAATATTACAGTTTGTAAAATATCACATCCATGATGTTGTTCAGTCAGTGACAGATCGCCAGGAATAAACTTTCATCCTCACAGCTGTTGCAGAGGTCAAGCTGCATGCACCATGCGCAGTTTATATTATGTTCATTATAAAGTTGATTAATGTTCTTCTCCCTAAATAATTATTTATACCACCAGATAATACATTAAACTCTCAGGTTTGCAGCAAATACATCGGGATGGTGCGCTTCTGTTCCCAGGATAGAGAATGTGTCATTTTCAGGAAAGATATTAATCCCTACTCCTCACTGCATCTCACCATCTAATGTTACAGAGACTTGACATTTTTTTCTGCCCCAATGTTTAAACCCAAGTGCTCTGCTGCTGGTTAAAGGCTCCAGGTAGCGTTACCCGTTACTAGCATAACACACCACAAGTATAGCATGGTTGTGTCTGGAAGGGAACCCTAGATTTGTGAAACTCTCGCAAGATTTGATTATGAAAGAAAGAAATTCTGATTTCTTTATCATGTGTCTATAATGTTAATGATGTGGTTCAGATCCTGAGGTTTAGGGACAGAAAACACCTGGTTAGAGTAAGAGAAGTACCACGGTTTGGGTTAAAGTGATCTCAAGATCTTTCTTCTCCCACCTGGCTGTTGATGGTCAGAGTGTATTGTGGGTAATGTAGGAGCCACATAGGTTTTAACAAGGAAGAAGAACATGTGGAATAAAAAGGATGATATCTATCAATGTTGATTTTCTTTGAACTGTCCATCATGAGTCTGACAGAGTTACAGGAGTGACGATTAATCAGACTCAAATATCAGAAACACATTTTTAACCGTAAGATGAAGCGAAAACTGACGAAAGTCTGACTCTTTTAAACATGAAATGATGTCATTTGATTCACTTATTCAGAATTTGAAAACCTCCACCCTTGTTTTTTAAGATGTGATGGAAACGTGTCTCCTGATCTTGTCTCTGCTCTGCGCCATGGATGAAGACATCAGTAAAAAAAAATCCACATGGAGGTCCAGTGTGATGTCCTGCAGGAGACCCACCTGAGCAAAGTTAACGGCTGCATGTAGAGCTGAACAGGAGAAGACGATCATGGTGACAAACTTGGACACTTCAGCTCTGCTCTGGAGAGACTGAGGGAAACCTGAAGGACAAAGAGGACAAGACACAAACTGTTTCTGCTCCGTCTCCATGACAACATGAGACAACAAATAAACAAACATACCTGAGTCACGTGTGAATCCGTGTGTGTTGATGTCAGTGATCCAGTGTTGAAGCTCAGAGTCCTGCTGGACGTCATCGTCTCCATGGTAATAAAGATGCACCCAGCTGACCACAAACCTGACACACACACACACACACACACACACACACACACACACACACACACACACACACACACACACTCTGGTCCAGTTTATTTTCCTTTATTGCCTCACAGCTTGAGGTGTGTTTGTTTACCTGTGCAGTGCGTCCCAGACTCTCAGGGCGTCCTGGGCATAGTAGCTCTGTGGCAGTTTGTCCACACCGCGGTCCATCAGGTCGTCAGGGACGCACAACGCTCGATAACGAATCCTCTCTGATGCCCTGGAGAGGAGGACAGGTAACGTCTCCAGGCCAGAGCCGGTCGCCTGGAGGGACAGGAAAGAGACAAGAACAGAGAACTGCACCAGGTTCCACATGTCCTTCATTAGTCCCTCTGTTACACTGTAAAGAAAGACGTACTGCAACAGATTTTTGAGTTTTGAGTCAGACTCAAATTCTTAAGTTTTGAAAAGTTTTGCTGACCTATAATCTTTAGTTCAAATAATTTAATGTTCATTTTTAGATAAACTTTAATCTTTGAGTTTTAGAAACTAAAACAAAGAATTAAATAATGGGTCACAATTAACAACCTGACTGAAAATTAAATAATCAATGAAACTGAAAATATTAAAATTTTAACATTTACTTTCACTTTAATGAATTTACGGAATATTTTTTAAATACAGTGTTTTGAGCAGTACTCAAGTACCCATCCATCCATCCATTATCTTCCACTTATCCGGGGCCGGGTCGCGGGGGCAGCAGTCTGAGCAGGGACACCCAGACTTCCCTCTCCCTGGACACTTCTTCCAGGTGTTCCGGAGGGACCCCAAGACGTTCCCAGGCCAGCCGAGCGACGTAGTCACTCCAGCGTGTCCTGGGTCTTCCCCGGGGCCTCCTCCCAGTGGGGCATGCCCGGAACACCTCCCTAGGGAGGCGCCCAGGAGGCATCCGATATAGATGCCCAAGCCACCTCAGCTGACTCCTCTCGACGTGGAGGAGCAGCGGCTCTACTCCGAGCTCCTCCTGGGTGACAGAGCTCCTCACCCTATCTCTAAGGGAGCGCCCCGCCACCCTGCGGAGGAAACTCATTTCAGCCGCTTGTATCCGAGATCTTGTTCTTTCGGTCATGACCCAGAGTTCATGACCATAGGTGAGGGTAGGAACGTAGATTGACTGGAAAATCGAGAGCTTCGCGTTTTGGCTCAGCTCCTTCTTCCCCACGACAGACCGGCGCAACGACTGCATTACTGCTGCCGCCGCACCAATCCGTCTGTCGATCTCGCGTTCCATCCTCCCCTCACTCGTAAACAAGACCCCAAGATACTTAAACTCCTCCACTTGGGGCAGGGACTCTTCTCCGACCCGGAGGGAACAAGCCATCTTTTTCCGGTCGAGAACCATGGCCTCAGACTTGGAGGTGCTGATTCTCATCCCAGCCGCTTCGCACTCGGCTGCAAACCGCCCCAGTACAAGCTGAAGGTCCTGGTTCGAAGGAGCCAACAGGACAACATCATCTGCAAAAAGCAGAGATGAGATCCTGTGGTCCCCGAATCGGACTCCCTCTGGCCCCTGGCTGCGCCTAGAAATTCTGTCCATAAAAATAATGAACAGAACCGGTGTACTCAAGTACAAGTAGTTATATTACTAAAATATTACTAGTATTAAAAATACTCGAGTAATACTTAAGAACTGATCAATGCCACCAATTAATCAATGCTATCATTTAATTATCAATAATTTACAGGACACAAAACTTTTTTTTTCTAAATTTCATTTTTTTTTGTTTCATAATTTTTCTCTCATTTAACATAAGTTTCAACAAATCAATTAAATTCTTAATGCTCATTAATCAATTAATGATTAATCATTAGCGTCCTTCCTCCAAACCTGCTGCCGCTGCAAGAAGTTGTTTTTGGCCCTTTTGTGATCAGATCACCTGATTGGCCACTGAAATGGAGACAAAAGGTTTAGATATTAATGCAACTTGTACTCAATTACGATTTTAAAAGTATCTAAGTAGATTACATTGTGTAATGAATACCCAGAGGTACCCAAAAACATTACTTAATTAGAGCAACTTCAGTATTAATAATTACTTACCTTTGAGTTTCTAAAATTCAAAGCTTTAAGTTCATCAAAAGAAGAAAAGTAAATTATCTCAACAAAAGATCAGAAGTTGGTAAAACTTTTTGTGTTGAGAATTTGAGTTGGGCTCAAAACTGAAAAATCTGCTGCAGTACATTGCCTTGAAATTTGTTTGCTTGTTTTTACAGTGTGGAGGTGAGGATGATGATGATGATGATGATGATGATGATGATGTACCTTATCAAAGACGCCGTTCGCAGCCAGCAGCGAGGCTCTGGCCTGGAAGTTGATCTGCAGTGACGTTCGGAGGTGTGGCATCAGCAACTGAAGAACAAAACAACAGAAAGTATCAACGTTCTGAATGTTGCTGAATGGGCTCATGCAGTTTATATGTAAAAGTCTGCTGCTGCAGATTTAATGAACACATGAACATAAAATGCCACAAACATATTAGAGTGTATGAGCAGAGTGAGATGGAGGAAACTCTGGCTGCGTTGTACAGCTGCTGGATGAACCAGAAGTAGTTTGTTTTTATGTGAATTAAACTGAAGTTTAATGTGTCAGAGACAGTTTGGTTTTTAAGAAAGAAAAGTGCTGTAAAGTGCTTTTAGTGGTCAGAAGATAAATGTGGCCCTTTTACCATAGAGTATAAAAAAATAAGTCAACACAGACTGTAAATAAAGCCGTTATAAAAACTTGTGAGTAAGGCTGCGGATATTCTTGCTTGCCATCATGCATTCACATGCAAACAGCTACACAAACAGCATCAGGTCTTGGTGTACCTGGTGCAGCGGGTGCAGCTCTGGCAGCTGTCTCAGCGTGGCCACGCAGCACAGTTCTCCCACCATGTGAGTCTTCAGGTAGTGGGAGATTAACTGGTGACACTGGAAGTCTGCGCTGTGAACCCAGATCTTCGCCAGCAGCCAATCACAGCGGGCGTCAGAGGGCAGGAAGACCGGATTCTGAGGACCAGGAGTCTGCTGCAACTGTAGAAGGTGAATCATTGATTTATTGATTATTTTCAAATGTTAATTATGATACCAGTAGTAACATCAACCAGAACCTTCTTTAAGAAGTAACTAAGACAAACTAGAAGACAAACGATAACAAAAAATAAAATCATTGCTGCAGCCTCACCTGTATGGAAACACCTGGACTCACCTGGATGGCGATGGGCAGCAGCTGTCCCTGCCGGTTCAGGTGGAGGAGGCACAGAGGAGCGGACAGGTACGTCTGCTTCCCATTGATCACGTTGGCCGGGACGCCGTCCAAAACCTCGTAGTCCAGCAGGTAAACGGTCCCGTTCTGTCACATCACAGATCAGAGATCAGAAAGATTTTTATTGTCATTATACGCAGGTACAATGAAATTATGAATGGCTTCTCTCCGTGCATCATCACAGCCAGAACCGAAGAACAGCTGGAAGTCAGAGAACGACACAGACACACCTGCAGCTCCTGCTCGAGCGAAGAGCCTTCAGGGAGGAAGGGGCGGAGCATATCAGAGGTGACGGCGAGGTTTGGAGGGAGGAGGCGGATCTGACGCAGCATCAAAGGGTTGCAGCCATTCAGACACTGATAACCGAAATACCAGTCGTCCATCCAGTGAGTCTTCACAAACCCTGAGAGGGAAAAACAACCCGTGAGTTTGTTAAATTGTCTCAGCGGCCTCAGAACACCAGACAGCTGGAAATGCCTTGACCATCCCAGAGACCAGCCTGCTCACATCCTGACAAACACTGTCACAAGCGATTAGCAACAAATGTTTGAGACGTGAGCAACCAGCTTTTTTTAAAGCATTTTTTAGACTAAGTTCTTCAGCGTCGGCCTTGATGCTAAAAAGTGACGTTGCGTGTTGATTTGTTTCTTACTGGCGGTGTGGTTCCCATGTCCGCTGAGGGCGAACATCGTCTCCAGCTCTGCGAGACTCGTCCAGGCCTCCACTCGTCCAGCAAAACCCTTCAGGTAGTGCAGGTTAGCAGGTGGACTGAGGACAAAGACACAAAGACAACACAGACATGTATCAGTCTGTCTCTTTCTGCTGCAGACTTCAGACAGCGTTCGCTCAGTGTGAGACTTCACCTCTTGCTCGTGTAGCTCAGGTTCGGCCCGAGTTCAGACACACTGTTCAGGTCAGCGCACTGTGGCGCGCCATCGACAAACTTACGCCACCTGCAATAATAATCACACTATAATTAAGTCCCTGGTGAAATTTTGGATTTCTGTTAAAATTTCTCAAATAAATAAAAACCCAGTGTTATTAAATATCTTGACAAAAGCAATTATGACCAATTAATGTGATTTAACAACATTAATGAAGCATTTTATGGGTCTGAAAACTGCTTTTGGTCACCTGTGGTCTCACTGTTTAGATAAATTAAACAAGTTAATTAAATTACATTCTGGCATTATTTCATATAAATATTATTTGACATCATGCAAAAATACTTTTTGTTGTCATTTGTATTATTTTTTTAATCTAAATGCGTCTGTCCAACACTTTGTGTCTGTAAGGCGACGCTGAACAAAATCCATAATAAACTTTTGTTTTGACATCCAAACGAATCTACTTCCTGTGGAAATATATGTTAACAGGTGAGCACATGGCCGACATGTTGGACCGCCCACATCAGGTGACCCTAAAGACCATGAGAGGAAAAAATCAAACATCTTTTCTTGTGGAGTATTTATTGTGGGGTCACCAAACAGATTATTCATTCAGGATTTTGAACGACATTTTAAAAATAAGTTCATATTTCTGTAGAAATAATGGACATTAGATGCTAGCAGTCAAAGCTAACCTAGCATACTTTATTTATCTGCAAAAAGTATTACCAAAAACTTCAACTCTGCAAAGTCAAATAAACTGTAACTTCAGCATTTTTCAACCTGGAGCCTAATTTCTCATGTCTTTATGTCTCAGTGACGGATGGGAACAACAGTTTTAGAAATCGATCAGGTATTGATCGAGACTACATTATCATCATTTAACATTAAAATAGTGATGTCATTACTGCCATGATTTAACTCTTCAGCAGAGACAATTTACAGGTTAGAATTTAATATGTCATTAAAAAAAGGCAGCAGATTTTCTTTTGTGTGTGTGTGTGTGTGTGTGTGTGTGTGTGTGTGTGTGTGTGTGTGTGTGTGTGTGTGCTGTTTCACCTGATGATCCTCTGTTGATGCTGCAGCTGTCTGACTCGCTGCTGCTTCAGTTTCTCTTCCATCTCGTCCTTCAGCAAACACACTGCAGAACAATGACGACCAGAATAAAAGAACAACTTCTGCTTCTGAGAGAAGAACATTTTTAGCAGCAGCTGAACAGTGAAACGTCCAAACAGGAAGGAACTGCAGGTAACATTTATAGTAAGAAGTGACTGATTTTCACACAGATTTGAAGGTTATATCCTGAGACGTTTTGTGGAGAAAAGGTTCATTTCATCTCTTCTTAAAGACCAGTTTTCACAAAGACGTTCTAATCCAGTGTTTCCTGAACTTTTTACCCACTTTCAAAGAATGACAAACCATCATGACCTGATCCACAAAAAAGTCCAAATTCTCTGATTCCAACTTCTTAAATGTGAATATTTTCTTTCCTCCTCTCTGACAGTAAACTGAAGATCTCTGAGTTGTGGACAAAACAAGACATCTGAGGACGTCATCTTGGACTTTGATCAAAATTTTCTGACATTTTATGGACCAAACGATTGATTAGTGGAAAAGTCAGTAGTTGAAAAACATGTGAAAACAGGTGGTTTTCACGTTTGGACCTGTTTTTCAGTCGACACGATTGCAACAGGATTCATTTTTCATCAATCTTACACTTTCCGCTCCGCAGCTCCACGTCACCGTCTGCTGTCCGCAGCCACCTGTCACACAGGAACACCTGGACCTCTGGATCCTCAGGTCCCGTCCCACCTGCCTGTCTGTCCACCAGCCTGCGGACCTCCACCCGGCTGCAGTGCCAGTCCACGTCGGGGAATCCGGTCCGAGCCTCCAGATGAAGCCGGACCAGAAGCAGCCGACCCAGAGGCTCGTCGGCCCGGACCAGAACCGGACGCGTCTGTCGGGACAGAGGACGAGGTCACTGCTGCTTCTGACACCCAACGACTGTGTTCTGTCTTTTGATTGGCTGCTGCTCTAACCTCACCACACGGTCACTTTATTTGTAGATTCTGAGCTTTCGATTGGGTCACATGATTGTCCTCAGCAGATCAGATTTCCATTTTTTTTCCACTTCCTGTCAATGTTGTCTCATAAATTGAGAGTGAAAGTTCATTCATGAACAAGACGCAACAGTAGCATGTTTAGCTACATGTATTTATGTCATAAACATTGTTTGATTAGTTATTGATTGAGCGATTGATCCGTATTTGATTTGAAGGAATTTGATTTGAATGTTGTAAAGTGGGTTGTAACTGTCCCCAGTTGCAACTGTCCCCAGTCTACCCTATCCTACAATACATCACCTAATACAAAGATTCATGAAATTTTAACAGATAAATGTAGATATATTTTATGGATTTTGCCAAATAATTCCTGTTTGTTTGTTTATTGATTTATTTTTTGTGTGTATTTGGGTTTATATCTCCTACCTGTGTCCCTGCGGTTCATGTGACACAGGTAAGCTGCATTAACTTGTACTCTCTGATAAAACTGTATTTTTAGTGCAATAAATGTGATACTTACATGGTCTAATGGTTGGATCTTGTCTTACACCATGTCAGCTTCATTCTGTGTAAATCCTGTCGATATCTGAGATCACGAAATACAGTTTTTTAATTATTAATATTTTGAGATGTTGTTCTACCGTTAAAGTTCGTTGTGAAGCTAACTAGCTTAACAACGCTGCTTTGTTAACTGTATCCTTTTTCATGTCTGTCAGGAAAGCTGAGCAGACGCACACTGACAGCTGATGAACCTGATCTGAATACATTTTCACCAGGTATGGACATGTTTTTCTGTTGTTTTTGAGTCTTCTCTGATTGGTTAACAACAGATTAGCTATATAAGATGAGGCTAGCTGGCGTGGTTTCTATGGCAACATGTAGAATGTTCTGTGTAGTTATTAAGTAATTAGACATAAATGTGGATTAGTTTTGTGATTTTCTGTTTATAATTGTTGAAGCAATGAAATATGGATCTTTTGGTCACTTTTTTTGTACTATGTGATTAATTATAATTAATTATTTATTCATATGCAAATCAATATTATAATGTCATGTTGTTATTTATAGTGATAGTTAATAGGTTGTGTGATTTTTGCTGTTATGTCTGAAACTGAGTTTGATTGTGTCCAGTGGTTGTATTTATTTTGTAACTGTAATTTCTCTCAGCACAGTTGTCTTCATGCATTAGGCAGCATTATGAATCACATTAGCCGGTGACGTCATCTGACAGTTAGCCAGTGAAGACAGACTGATAACATTAGCGAGCAAACAAGCTAAGGTTACCCTGTCACGCTGCATAGATCTGGCACTGGCCACCCTATAAGGCCAGCTGACAAAACAACCTGCCAACCAATCAGCAGCCAGATCAGGACGAAATGGCTCAGATTATCCACTCAAAACGGTATTTTGCTATGTTAGCTACCTAGCAATTCATCTGCCTTTTACATGTAATTGAGTAATATTTTAGTAAAGTAACGGCACTTCAGTGATCTTTCCACCACTGGACAGAAGTAACACAGTAAATGAACCTTTTGCTAAAAAATAAAAAATATAGAACTATTTGTAAATTTAACAGTGAACCTTTAAAGTCACTATTTTAGTTTATTTATTATTTCTGTCTGATATATGTGATTTGGTCAATAATTTTTTTAGTGTCACTGTCTGCTCTGTTGGTGGAAACATGATGAGACTCACTGATCCCGGAAGTAGATGATGGTCGCCCTCGTTCACAGTGATGGGCGGAGTCTCCCCCTGAGAGCCAATCAGATTGAGCCACAGGCGGTTGAAGGTTCCACAGGTGGGACCAGGTGAGGTGTGGACGGTCACCTCAAACTCCTGACAGGAGGCCATCATGTCGAACTGAAAGGAAACAAAGAAGCGTCAGTATGGACAGTCAGTGGTTCTGGACCTGCACTTTGTTGAGTTTGTGGCTCCGCCCACCACCTGATAAGGTAACAACACACTGCTGCTGCCAGACAACACATGTTGTTTCCTGTTTAATATCTCATGTTATCTCATGTTCATCTGTATGCACACACTGAATGTTTGGTAAATCTTCCTCCTGAGAGCTCATTTGTTTATCTGAGATTTGACTTGGAAATGAGCGCCACTGTCCGTTAGTGTGGGAGTTCAGTCACATGACACGTACAGTACACACACCCACAGAGACACACTGAGAGATGACACAACAACAACAACAACACAACTTCCCTCTTTCATCGAATCCTGAGAGAATCAGATAAATATTCCAAAAACAAAATATAAAAGTCTGTTTTTTGAGCTAATGAGCTAATTTAAAATAACGCACACAGAAACTGATGTGTCAAAAGATACATCTTTTTATACATCAGTCAGATGTTGAAGCAGATCTAATTAGTGAATGTCCAGGCCGCCTTTCTTTCTAATCCCGTACAAGAAACAAGTACTTCATATTCATTTCATTAACAATATAAGTTTACTCTGTGTAGTAGCCTAATATACTCATATTAGTGTACACATTAAACCCAAATTAGTCAACAATACTTTATTGAAAATTGAAGTAATCTGTTGCCACAGATTAGGGGTATCCAGCCCCGTCCTGCCCTTTGCACCAGCAGCACACAGCAGGAATCACCTATCAGCTGTGTCTGAGCGCTCACGTTAATTCATGGGTGAGTTTGGACCGAACATGCAATGAACCAATCAGAAAGTCAGCTCTCATCACCTTTAAGAAGCAGGTGCACCAGGAGCGCAAGCTGTGGCAGCATGACAACAGATTTACCAGGAGGGAAGAGAGAAAGATCTCCTGGTTTGAGAAGTGAAAGGGTGAGAATATCTGGAGAGAACAGGACGTCTCCAACACACCTGCAAAACCTAACACAACACACGAACCATAAATGTCATGCAGATATGTAACTGGTTATATTTTACACTGAAGCATCTTTGAATTATGTTTTATTTTATAATTCATTATTATTTTCATCATCATTATTGTGAAACGATGAGGTTGAGAGGAGAGATGAATCGATCCAGCTGAACACCAGCCTGAGCCGGATTGAGATGCAGTTTCACAGCTGCTCGTGCTCCACCTCCTTCTCCTCTTCCTCCTCCTCCTCCTCCTCATCTCCTCATCTCCTCCTCCCATCCTTACTCCTCCACCCCACTAACACTACTGTGGGTGGAGGAAGCAGGACCAGAAAATGCTTCTTAAGTTTGATAACCAGCACACAGGTTATCCTCCTGGTGTTTCCGACCTCTGACAGAAGCACACAGACCTTTTTTCAGTCTCGTGTTCAGATAGAATGTCTTGTTCGTTGTAATTCTGCTGTTGTTATACTTGTAGTCCATATTCCTGATCTGGACTGTTTTTAGGTAATTCAATTAAATAAAAAATAAGAAATTCTCCACTGAAAATTATTTCTGGCATCAGAGAGATAAAGTTTCAAAACAGCATTTATATCACATGACTGAACTGTAACACTTCAATTAATGTAGAAAATGTGAAGAAAATAACATTTCTGAATTACAATCTGGAGTTCTGGTACATAAAATATTCCCACGTCTGATGAAGGTCAGAAATTCATTTAAAGTTTGAGTTGTACAGGATTATGAGGTAATATTATAACTATATTATTGTATTGTTTGTTAAGTGTAATGTCATTAATAAAGAAATAAAAATAAACGATCAGAACAAAAGAGGAAAGAGAAACAGACAGACAGGTGAGTGTACCTGCAGAGTGACACCTCCTCCTCTCCTCTCTCAGCTGCTGATGTGTTCAATGTCACCTGCAGGGACACTGCACCTCTTCTCTTTTTTTAATGCCACGCCCACCACAGCACCTCCACTTCCTGTTGGTAACACCTGACCACCTGACGGCACCTGAGCCCGGTACTGTACCGAAGTGGTTATAGTGAGTAAGTCAGACTTTTCCTGCAGCACATTTCAGAGTAAAATAATATGTAAATAATCACTATCAGTGCTGTTATTTTACATTTGACACTGAAAACATGATCCTACACTGATATCATAGTGCAACATTAAAATACTGCTTCAACCAGGTGTGAAAGAGGAAATATTCAAATCCTTTACTTTAGTGAAAGTACCAGTACAACAATGTAAAAATGCTCTGTGTAATGTCTGCATTCATAATCTTGTATTACAGAAATGCCCTAAATTCAGGATATCTGAACTACACTCTCCAAACTTTTATAAAATAATTAAACTGCATTACTGTTGAAGAGTCCTAGCTTTACCCTTTACACCTTTAGTAGTAGCTAACTTAGTAACTAGTGGTAATGATAGTGATTACCAGTGGTGGACAAAGTACTGAAACTTGAGTCAAAGTACAGATACTCCTGGTCAAATATTACTCAACTACAAGTGAAAGCTGCTCAGTCAAAAATTTACTTGAGTTAAAGTATTAGAGTTCTTGCTTTTAAAAAATACTTAAGTAGTCAAAAGTCTGTTTTTAAAAATACTTAAGTATTCAAAAGTACAAATTACAAAGTACATTTTCTAATATCAATACATGTTGTATTGTTTTAATGATGCATTTACTGAACCTTGTAACTCTGAAACCACCTGATGCTCTGACCTGCTGTAGATCCTCTCTGATACACAAAGTCTATAGAAACACCTTAAAAACTTCAACATAGAAACACAATCAAAAACAAAAAGGACAGCTGTTGTCATTTTCTGATGTGACTGTATTAAAATCACATCATAAAATTAGACTGAAGTCGACTGTAAGGATTTCTTTAAGTCTGTTAAATAACTGATATTTGTTTCTGTCTTCAGAGGCAGTATATGTACATGCATTATGTGATATTTTTCACCCCAATAAAAACAATCCAACTTTAAAAGCTACCTGGAATAATTAATAATTATAATAACATCTTGAGATTTAATTTTCTTTCTCCTGCCGTCACCATTACGGCTTTTTGTTTGAATGAAAGAGGGAGAGTTTGTTCTTGTTCTTGTTACAGACGCCTGGATTTGAGAGGAGCGACTGTTATTGGTTTCCTTCTGTGAGGAACACAGCATGTGACCAACTGCATTTCAGAAAAGAAGAAACACCAACAGCTGACTTCAAAGTTTAGTCGAAAAGTAACAACAACCTTCACAGAAATGTAGTCAAAAGTACAATATTTGTCTTTGAAATGTAGTGGAGTGAAAGTCAGAAGTTTCCAAAAAAAAAAACTAATACTTAAGTAAAGTGCAGATACTCAAAAAATGTACTTAAGTACAGTACTCAAGTGTATGTACTTCATTACTGTCCACCACTGGTGGTTACCAACAGTAGCTACTGGTGGTGTTTGCTGACAGTAGCTAGTAGTTTTCAGTAACAATGGCAAATGGTGGTGTTTATTAACAGGAGATAATGGTAGTGTTTACTAACAGAGGCCAGCGGTGGTGTTTACTAACTTTGTAATCTTATTGTTTAAGCTCTCCATATATTAATTAGTCCTTATGTTATATTTCTTTTCCCACGAATCACAAATCCACCTCACCTCGAATGTATTACTGTAAATTTACAATGTGACGACACGAATCATATTGTCATTGTTATTAGCACATAATGATGGTCGTAGAAAGGGCAAGGCAGTTGGTTCCATAGTGTAGCGGTTATCACGTCTGCTTTACACGCAGAAGGTCCTGGGTTCGAGCCCCAGTGGAACCAAGACTTTTCCATTTGTACTTTTTTTTCCTTGACATCGCGGGCAGAAAAGGGGAAATCGACATCAATACTAAGTCATTCATCAATTCACAACTAAATATACGATGAAAAATCGATATATTGTCACAATATAAAAATACCAAAATGTTGATTTTACACGGAGAGAGAAGAACAGCAAAAATGAACGTATGTAAATACAATTTCCGGTTTGGATATCTAACCTTCAAAATAAAATCGTGTGACGTCAGAACGGTTACACACAAGCCTTATGAACCATGATTCGGCATCTTTTTTGAAAATTGCAGTGTCTTTTTTCTCCTGTTTGGCGGGAAAGGATTACCTGCTTCTTATATATTATCACTATTGTAAGACATTAATCTTGTTAAACGGATCATAGAGTTTTACTGCTGTGTTATCAATGAATCATAAAAAGTGGAGATGCCGGGGATTGAACCCGGGGCCTCATACATGCGAAGCATGCGCTCTACCACTGAGCTACATCCCCACACGGTACGTCGTGGGTGACAATAATCCATATTTTACGGTACTTGAGGCCGTGAGATTGTTTCTATGTGTCAGATGACTAAAATAAATCAATATTATCGCGCAACAAAGTACATCACAGTTTAGACACCTTTTGGCTTTAGAAAAGCGAACTGAAACACAGATCTTTTGATTTGTTGGTCAGTTTTAACACATCTGCTGATAAGTTTAGCCAGTAAAATCAAAACAGACTGTTCACATGTTAATACTATTTTATTATGATAGAATTTTAATCTTCTCTTGAATAATAAACCTTACAAGGTTAAAAGCCAATACATACACAATATGAAGCTGGTATATTAAACCTAAAAAAAAATCTTAAAGCAATGAATTCATCCCTAAAAATGTCCTGCACTCCTGTGCAATATTTCAACAAAACTGGTGTAACAGGTGCAAAAAGACTCAGTTTATAAAAGAGTGCTCTAATAAATAAAATGTGATATGCATGTATGTATGTTTTGAGAAGTGGCCTCTGTCATGGTCTCTGTATGCCATGTCTTCAGAAATAAATTAGTATATTCCACTTCCTGTTTGTTACTATCAAAGTTAAGTTTAGACACTTTTGCTTCATGCTGGTTCAGCATGTTGCTCAGAGTTTCTGTGTCCTGTGGAAGGATGTTTTCTTCTGTATATTGATCATCCGCAAGTTTTTCCTCAAAACTCTTTATTCATCTATTTTAAATAAGAACATGGTTTTCCTTATTTTTTTAATATCTGTTACCCCAGTTAGCATGAAGCAAATTCAGTTGATGCACATCAATTGAAGCTTTTATTGTATTTTGGCCTTTATTCATGAAGGCTCGTGAACGAGAAACAGAAAAACGTTGCATGTGTCCCTCTGCTGATTTCATGATTTTGTTTCTTGTTTTTTGCTCTGATTAATAAATGCATTCTTTGTTTTTGAAACAGTGGCTTTATATTTTTGACCTCTCCAGTTCCTCCCTCTGTGATGAAGAGCTCTGTGAAGATCTGATTCAGACACGCTGGAACTTCCCCTGTAGATTAGATTTGAGTTTGCTCAGGCAAAAGGCAGGACTTTCTGAAACAACATAAAAAAAAAATATCACTGAGTGGAAATCAGAGGGAATTTAGAACTAATTATGACCCTGTCACAAGGGCTTGGTTCTCTGTGAGGCCAATAATTAATGTTGATTTTTTTTCATAGGAAGTAGTTATTTTAGATGAAACCATTATGTTTTCCCCAAACCTAACCAAACTGCAGCAATCAGCTGAAATGTTTCCCAGCAAGCTTTATTTTGAAAGTGCAACCAGATGTTGCATATTTATTATTGCTGAATCGGCTGCAATTGGTGGATAATATATTAGTTTTAATGTTGTGTCACAAGAAAAAAAGGAAAAATTGTTTCCATGTAGACAAATCTGACATCTGCACACCCAGGAGAGGCAGACTGAGACTCGCTTTTATGTGACACCAGGTTGAATCCTCATGTCATCTCAGCTGTATTAAGTTAAGAAATACCTTGTTAATGAACATTAGCAGTAACAATATTTTAATGTTTTGTTTTAATTTATGATTTGTTACAGGACACATCTCTGGTCAGTAATATTCAGCTGCAGAAAGTCCCTGCGCGGGCAGGATTCGAACAGACGACCATCTTTATCCTAGAAACTCCGAGATCGGTACAGCTCCGGCCACCAGTGGCAGCACTGAGCTAAAAGGTAGCAGAGCAGCTCGCACGTCGACGTCTGTCGGCGGGAAAAACAATCAGTACGCCATCTTGGATTTTACCGGGAGTTTAAATGGACTTAGTCGTGATGTTGTTACCTTAC